>NC_060130.1:375345586-375648616 GCF_021461395.2 Schistocerca americana | reverse complement strand
TACTATCAAGTGGTGCAGCGTGTCCTTGCAAAACATAATGATAAAATTTTCATGATAAGCCGACCGATACTAACACTGCATCACTCCCAGATAAACAAAAATCCTTTTTCCTCATCGTTTGTCTCACCCTTGACTACAATTGTTAAACACTAAAACCGAGCGAATGGTACATTAGTCAGCTCTGAACTCTTATTTAGGAGGACTACATTCAAATCACCGTCTGGCCATCCAGATTTAGGATTTTCCTGCTTTTTCGTAATCGCTTCAGGTGAATGGCGGGTAAGGTCATCCAAAAGGACACGACCGAGTTACTCGGAATCCTTACCAATCCGAGCACGTTGTCCGTCATTAAAGACCCCGTCATGAATGGGACATTAAACCCTAATCCCACATTATTATTCTTCTTCTTCGTTTCACCCAACTTTGGGGTACGTTGAATCAATCACTTCTGTGTGTTCTGTGCCTTTCTTTTCGCCCAGTACTGCTTCATTCTTTCTGATCTTGCTTTTCTTTCCTCATCAGAGATGACAATCGTTCTTTTCTTTCTATTTTGGAGCTGGAATCCCTCTTTTCTGTCTTTGCTTATCATTTTTGCGGTCCTGTCTGTGAGCATTTTTTCTGTGATGTGTAGTTCTCTTAAGTCTTTCTCTGTTTGGATAAACCAATTTGGTTTGGATTTTTTATTCCTGAAGTAGTCAAACATTCTTTTTGTAAGTCTATTTGGGGTCATTCTGAGAATGTGCCCATAAAACTCAATTCTTCTTTTCCTCATTGTATTTGAAAGTTTTTCTGTGGTTTTGTAGAGTGTTTCATTTTTGGTATGAATTAGTTTGTCGTTATGAAATTTGGGGCCTAAAATTTTTCTCAATATTTTTCTTTCTTTGATCTCTAGCCTTTCAATTGGGCCATGGTTAGTGATAGATAATGTCTCAGCTGCATATAGTGCTTCTGGTTTAATAACAGTGTTGTAATGTTTTATTTTTGAATTCCATGAGAGGGACTTTTTATTATAAGTATTTTTAGTAAGCTGAAAGGCTAGTTCAACTTTGTTTCTTCTTAATTCTATTGCTTTTTTCTCAAGGGCGTTCCAGCTAATCCATTCACCAAGATATTTGAATTATTTAACAATTTCGATCTTTTGGTCTCTTACTTTAAGATATTTCATTGGCTTTTTTATATTTGTGATTATTTTGGTTTTTTCAAAAGAAATTTTAAGGCCTATTTTCTCTGCTTGTTTCTGTAATTCGAGGATCTGTTCTTTGGCTTCTTCCCATGTTTCAGCTAGTAGGGCCATATCATCTGCAAATGCTAGGCAATTAACCTTGATGCCTTTGTTTTTTGTTCCTAGTCGGATTCCACTATTGATTTTCTTGTTCCATTCTCTTACTATTTTTTCTAGGGCACAGTTAAATAACAATGGAGAGAGTCCATCACCTTGTCGTACTCCAGTTTTTATCTCAAATAGGGCTGAGAGTTCTCCCATAAATTTAATTTTGGAGTATGTGTTGGTGATGGTTTCTCTAATTAGGTTTGTAGTTTTATTGTCTAGGTTCAATTCTTTTAATATGGAGATTAGAGATTCCCTGTCTATGGAGTCGTACGCCTTTTGAAAGTCAATGAATGTGATGACATACGCTTTTGCTCTCGATTTTTGGTAGGCCATAAGATTTTTGAGGTTTAGAATTTGTTCTGGGCAGGATCTTCCCTTCCTGAAGCCTGCCTGGTATTCTCCAAGTTGACAATCTAGCTGGGGTTCTGCTCTGTTCAAAAGGACTTTAGACAGTATTTTGTATGTTACGTCAAGGAGCGAAATCCCTCTGTAATTGTTGAGGTCTGTTCTGGATCCCCTCTTATGAATTGGGTGAATGAGGGCCATCTTCCATTCATCCGGAATTCTTTCTGTTTTCCATATTTCTTCAAATATGTTTTGGAGAGATTCTATGGCATTTCTATTGACATTTTTCCACAGTTCAGCTGTAATTTGGTTCTCTCCCGAAGCCTTATAGTTTTTGAGATTCAAAATGATTGATTGTAGTTCCTCGACGGTGGGTGGTTCTGAGTTAGGACTTGTTGAAGTTGAGTTGCTGAAATCCATTTTTTCAATTGGTTCTTTACAGTTGAGAAGGTTTCTGAAATATTCCCTCAAAATTTTGCAATTATCCCTGTTGTTGTGTGCAATATTACCATTTTTATCTTGTAATTGGAGTGTCGGTGGGCTGTACTTGGTTATTTTTTGTTTAAAAGTTCTGTAAAAGCTCCTAGTCTTGTTTTTGTTGAAGTCTTCGTTGATCTGCAAAAGGAGTTGATCTTCTTGTGCTTTTTTAATTCTTTTGAGGTTTTTACTCACTAGTTTTCTTACACTCAGGAAATTTTGCCTATTATATTCATTTTTCTGAGATTGCATCTGTTGCCATGCTTTCTTTCTTTGCTCAATAAGTTTGTCACATTCCTCTGTCCACCATGCGTGTTTTTTGATTTTGGTTATAGGTGCTATTTGTTCAGCTTTGGTTAGTAGGCTTTCCTTCATTTGATCCCAATTTTGGTTCCTTATATCTTGAGTCGCGAGGGGAAACTCCTTCGAATTCATTATCTTTTCTGGGTCGTATCTTCTGCTTTTGGGTTTACTGTTTCTATCTTTCCTTTTGGGGATAATTTTGAGTTTTTTTTTAGAAAGATAGTGATCAGAATCCAAGTTTGCTCCTCTGAGTACTTTGACATTTTGTATTTCTGTATGGTGTTGCCATTTTATCGCCACATGATCAAGTTGAAATTCACCCAAGTGTGGGTTTGGTGAGGTCCACGTCTTCTGTTTTCTGGGTAGTCTCTTAAAGGCTGTGGATTTCAGGATCAAGCCATGCGCTTGGCAGAGTTCTACTAATCTGACTCCATTTTGGTTAGTTCTATTGTGCGCTGGGTAGTTTCCAACAATATTTTTGTATTTCTTCTCTTTTCCTACTTGAGCATTGAAGTCCCCCGTAAGTATGATGTTGTGTTTGTCTGGGATCTTTTGCACCACGTCATCTAGTTGTTCCCAAAAACGTTCCACCTTTTCCTTATTTTTCCTATTGTCTTCATTTATGGGGGCATGTGCATTCACAATTGTGTATACTCTATTAGCAGATTTAAAAGTGAGTGTGGAGAGTCTTTCCGATTGTGATTGAAAGCTGATAATGGAGTCTAAAATACTTTTATCTATTATAAAGCCCGTTCCGAGGTGGGGTGTGTTTTTCATTATTCTTTTGCCTACCTTTCCTTTGTATATTCTGAAACCTCCGGAATCAAAATTGTTTTCATCTATGTATCGAGTTTCTTGTAGTGATGTTATGAGTATTCTATGATGTTTGAGGGTATCTGTAAGATGTTTTAATTTTCCTGTTTTTAAAAGAGAGTTTACATTGAAAGTAGCTATGTAACTTGTTTTTTTACATTTCAATTTGCTTGATGTCTTATCATGTCCCGATTCATCTCTGTGCAATGCTGCAGACTCCCCAGAATCCGATAGTCTGGTTGCGCATCTTGGTGCGGTGGATTGTCCACCTGGGGTAATTTGTTTCACATTACACTCTTCCATGATTGATAGTATTATGTAAGGGGTGACTCTTCGAGCCACAAATTTACAACCACGGTTGTTAGCCCTGGAGGTTTTTCCCAGCCGCCCCTAACCTGGGGAACAGACGCTGACCAAAGACCGCCCAATGTGAGACAGTCGCCTTTGGATTTCTGGTCCTGTGTTGGTCCACGGGTGGTATTTTATTTCCCACCTACCCTACATATCTGTAGAGCTTTCCCCTATCCGCCACCTGGGGACGCGCCCGGTAGGGGAACAGGTTCCCCCCACATTATTATTATTATTATTATTATTTTTTTTTTTTGCTGAAGACTAAAAATAACAGAATGAATGCTTTACGGCCTTCTTGCTGCGTCACATTTGTATGCAGTCTTAGTCTTCCGACGACTTCCTCCGTTGTCAGAATAGGAAATTATCCGTATGCCATGTGGTGCTCTGTTTCATCGGCCGAACTTTGTAGAAGAGATATCACGAAGTCGCGGATGTTCCATAGGCAACCAAACATTATGTCGATGTATGTGGTGCAAGAACATTGGTAGCGGTGTTGATTTCATTAAATGGTTAGTGATTCAGCTTATTTATCTGTTGCCTTTCAGCAGCAAGTGAACATTTGAATGCACCACTAATGGATAACCACTACCCCGGTTACAGTTGTTGTCGTACATCCCGAAAAAATGTGTGTGAAATCTTATGGGACTTAACTGCTAAGGTTATCAGTCCCTAAGTTTACACACTACTTAACCTAAATTATCCTAAGGACAAACACACACACCCATGCCCGAGGGAGGACTCGAACCTCCGCCGAGACCAGCCGCACAGGGTACATCCCGATTTCAACAGTTTCTTTGATTACAGAATTCCAGTTCTGTCAAACATAATATATATTTTGTCATGAGGCTGTGTTCAACAACAACAGATTTGTCGGAATCGCATTATTTAATATGGCGTTGGTACTTTCTGCGGTGTTCTGAAATGTTTCGTATTGACTGACGCGGCAAGGACTTTGTGAAGAAGTAATTCAAGAACGTCGCCGAGAAAAAGTTCTTTGTCGTAGTGAAGATAATTACCTACACATTAAAAATAATTTTTACGCAGAAACCTTGAGGCACTAAGCGTCAGGCTGACATAAATGGTGTACCAGCTTAATAAGAAGAAAAACGGTGCTCGTAGTACACCTGAGGCTATTCACTTCTTTCCAAATGTAATTAAAACATCTCCACAATCTCCAAAACAAAATCCCAGAGAGTATATGATATGATCTGAAATAGTAAAAGAAGGACTAAAGAAGAGGTTAAAGGAAGAATGGTCCTCATTCAACTCGAATAGATCGCAAAATTGCTAGAAGTATGCCGGATAATAATAAGTAAATAATAAGTAATAGATATAAAAATATATAAAAAGACAGTAAGATGCATTTTATAAGTATGCATTTTTACTTGCTTACAGCAAAGTGGCGGAACAGTGAAGTATGTTTTCACTGCGCGACTGCTACGGTCGCAGGTTCGAATCCTGCCTGGGGCATGGATGTGTGTGATGTCCTTAGGTTAGTTAGGTTTAAGTAGTTCTAAGTTCTAGGAGACTGATGACCTCAGGTATTAAGTCCCATAGTGCTCAGAGCCATTTGAACCATTTTTGAGGTATGTTTTCGTTGTTACGTTATTTTTGTTTTCAAAGATTTTTTTTATTTGATGATGAAATTTTTAAATGATATGTGCAACAAAGATATCGAGGAATCGTAAATTCATAGAGTTACTTTTTATCGATAAGTATCAAAGTAATATTGTAAAAATGTTTGCGCCACTGGGATGGTCGAATAATAAAGTGAAAACGTTAAGATACCTGCTGTGAATTCTTGACTGATTCTCAGAATATCCATGATGTACTCAGTCTTTACATACGTTCTGTCTCGGAGGGCACACCTCAGTGCTTGAATTAGTTGTTAATTACGCGAGTCATGAAACGCTATAGCTACTCTGCAGAAAAGTAAACACGACAGAGGAGGACTTGGAGACATGTGCCCTAGAACGCTCACCGACGGTGCAAGACAGCGTACACGTAGCGCAGTGTGGACACACGTGAATCAACATCCTCTGTAGCCGCGGAGCGCCTGCGAAGAACGCGTGCACGGTGCCCAAGTCCGCGTCTCGCCGCACTGCGCCAACAGCCGGTGCACTGCGCACGCTGCGTACCGCCGCCCACGCACGCCTCTCTCTACACAAGTCACCAGCTGACCAGGGGTGGCGGGCTCGATATGTTGTTCATAGTGATTCACACGAAAGACGTGGGAGGTTTAATAACATTTAGTCCTTAGAAAATATGATTCATAAGCAATGTATTACATTGTTCATCGCCCACAACACGCAAAGAAAAAAAAATAGTATCAGGAAAAACGCGTCTAAAGCGCAGAAAGAAGTCCTTCATCTTAGCTACTATATAAAGATAAGTGGTAGCTTAATGTTGTTACCGAAAATCTCGAAAAGTTCTTGACAGATTTACTTTCAATTTTTGCGCGATACCCTAATAATTGTTCGGACTGACATAGGCTACATATTTTCATAATATATTTGGTGTATAACTATATTTACACAATATAAATGGCGAAGGCTGTTAGTAAAAGTCTCGAAACGTTCTTCACCTACTTACTTCATATATTTGCACGATACTCTAATAAACATACAGACGGACATGGGTACATATTTTTCAAATATACTTAGTATATAAATGTCTGTACGTTATGTAAAGGGGAAACATTGTCAGAAAGAATCTGGAAAAGTTCTCGACCAATCTACTTCAGATTTTCGCACGATACTATAAATAAAGTTTGCATGGACATGGGCTACATATTTCTTAAACATATGTAATATATAAAACTATATGTAATACATAAAGGGGAGGTGTAGCCAAAAATCTCAAAAAGTTCTCGAGCGACTTGCTTCATATTCTACATCACAATCTAATGAACATTTGGACATACATAGGCTATTTAGTTTATGTATATGTATACACTACTGGCCATTAAAATTGCTACACCACGAAGATGACGTGCTACACACGCGAAATTTAACCGACAGGAAGAAGATGCTGTGATATGTAAATGATTAGCTTTTCAGAGTATTCATACAAGGTTGGCGCCGGTGGCGACACCTACAACGTGCTGACATGAGGAAAGTTTCCAACCGATTTCTCATACACAAACAACACTTGACCGGCGTTGCCTGGTGAAACTTTGTTGTGATGCCTCGTGTAAGAAGGATAAATGCGTACCAACAAGTTTACCACTTTGGTAAAGGTCGGATTGTAGCCTACCGCAATTGCGGTTTATCGTATCGCGACATTACTGCTAGCGTTGGTCGAGATCCAATGACTGTTAGCAGAATATGGGATCGGTGGGTTCAGGAGGGTAATACGGAACGCCGTGCTGGATCCCAACGGCCTTGTATCACTAGCAGTCGAGATGACAGGCATCTTATCCGCTTAACTGTAACGGATCGTGCAGCCACGTCTCGATCCCTGAGTCAACAGATGGGGATGTTTGCAAGACAAGAACCATCTGCACGAACACTTCGACGACGTTTGCAGCAGCATGGACTATCAGCTCGGAGACCATGGCTGAGGTTACCCTTGACGCTGCATCACAGACAGGAGCGCCTGCGATGGTGTACTCGACGACGAACCTGGGTGCATGAATGGCAAAACGTCATCTTTTCGGATGAATCCAGGTTCTGTTTACAGCATCATGTTGGTCGCATACGTGTTTGGCGACATCGCGGTGAACGCATATTGGAAGCGTGTATTCGTCATCGCCATACTGGCGTATCACCAGGCGTATTGGGTGCTATTGGTGACACGTCTCGATCACGTCTTGATCACATTGACGGCACTTTGAACAGTGGACGTTACATTCCAGATGTGTTACGACCCGTGGCTCTACCCTTCATTCGATCCCTGCGAAACCCTACATTTCAGCAGGATAATGCACGACCGCATGTTGCAGGTCCTGCACGGGCATTCTCCAGATCTCTCACCAATTGAAAACGTCTGGTCAATGGTGGCCGAGCAACTGGCTCGTCACAAGACGCCAGTCACTATTCTTGATGAACTGTGGTATCGTGTTGAAGCTGCATCGGCAGCTGTACCTGTACACGACATCCAAGCTCTGTTTGACTCAATGCCCAGGCGTATCAAGGCCGTTATTACGGCCAGAGGTGGTTGTTCTGGGCACTGATTTCTCAGGATCTATGCACCCAAATTGCGTGAAAATGTAATCACATGTCAGTTCAAAATGGCTCTGAGCACTATGGACTTAACTTCTGAAGTCATCAGTCCCCTAGACTTAGCACTATTTAAACCTAACTAACCTAAGGACATCACACACATCCATGCCCGAGGCAGGATTCGAACCTGCGACCGTAGCGGTAGCACGGTTCCAGACTGTAGCGCCTAGAACCGCTCGGCCACCCCGGCCGGCACGCATGTCGGTTCTAATATAATATATTTGTCCAATGAATACCCGTTTATCATCTGCATTTCTTCTTGGTGTACCAATTTTAATGGCCAGTAGTATATATATATATATGAGACACTAACAGTTTTTCATTCTCTTATATAGTTCGAAAAAGAAGTAATAAACGTATCAATTCAATGTGCTCTTTGGTTTTTGTGTATTTATAACTCATCGGCTTATGATTAGAATAGTACTAAAGAATTTGAGTCTTCTGACACTTTGTAATCCTATCAATTCGCAGATTAAAACCATACGAAATTCTGTCTTTGGGGTTACTATACTCACAAATCCATCACCTGGAGAGGTTTCCCGTGTACCAATGGTCGCAACCGATTTACCCATTCATTTGAAGTAATTTCAATTCCGAATGAAGGTTTCGTTTACAGTAACGATAAATACTTGTAAAGGTCAGAGGAGTTGACGTACAGAGAAAAGGAAGGGATGAGGAGGAGAGGGACGAAGAGAAGGGGTGGAAGAAGATGGAATTCCTACACATAGTTTGCAGTTGCGAAGCGTTTCCGGATTCCTTAGTATTAAGGAAAACACACACAACTTGTATTCCTCATAAATTTTACAGATTTACACCTTCATGCTTCAATAACTCCTTGATTTTACTTTGGATGCTTACTTTTACGCGAATTTCGTTCGTATTTAATCTTCAGAGGATTTAATGATGATTCGAGTACTTTCGCAGAACGTTACGATACACCTTAAATGCGGAATGATTGCCTTCCTAGTTGACAGATATACGAAGACTTCAACACGCATTACGCCTTCAAAATGTTTTTATCTTTTTAGAGGGGAAAATGACCTTCGTGAGAAAGCTGGCGTTTCAGTTACAATTTGTTGCACTAACTTTCAAACTGCAACGAGAACTACAACTAAATTTCTGCTTCTGTATGAACACCCCAACTGATAGTGGAGTTCGTCGCCGGCCGGTGTGGCCGAGCTGTTCTAGGCGCTACAGTCTGGAACCGCGTGACCGCTACGGTCGCAGGTTCGAATCCTGCCTCCGTCATGGGTATGTGTGATGTCCTTAGGTTAGTTAGGTTTAAGTAGTTCTAAGTTATAAGGGACTGATGACCTCAGAAGTTAAGTCCCATAGTGCTCAGACCCATTTGAACCAGAGGAGTTTGTCAATGAATTCTGCTTGCGAATGAAGTTTGGTTATTAGCTGGATAAAAACGAATGTCCATTTTCTGAATTTCTGCTTACTTCTAAAATGCATAGAAATAATTGATGGCTCTATATCCTTCGCACTCGGAGGGCGCTAAGAGAGCCATAAACTTCAAATGGGGTAAGGAGTCATATTTTCACTTTTGTGATAATAATGTCAAATTACACTTTTAAATAGGTCTTCGCATAACTGCAGGCTCGCATTGTTCGTCACAGTTTCACTTAGCAAGTGCATTGCTTTGAAAATCATGAAACGATTTTGTCATTGTCTAAGTTTAAATCATACTGCTCATTCACGTTCCATGTTGTACCCTCAATTTTTTGCTTAAAGTGCAACATACATACATTCTTAGATACAAGACCATCCATTAACACATCTCTTTTTCAATGGTAAGGGCCTGCCCATTCATTTCATTGATAGGCCCAACAGCACAGAAAGCAGCCAAGTGTATAACTTCAGATTTCCACTCAGTAATGAAACAATATTTCGTTGTTTCATTCGCCTCATTTACTACTGTCGAGAATTCATCTCGTTTTCAGTATAAGAACACATGGTCTTGCAAGCAGATATTTATTTCCTGCAGCGATATTTATTTCTGTTGACTCAGAAATAATAAGAAGAAGTCATTATTTGTGCATTATGTCTGTTCTCTTTTGGTCATAAACGAATAATGGTTAGTGCTTATTTGATGTTAGTTATGTTTAGTAAATTCTCGTTGATGTTGCTTACATTTTCACGTAAGATTTCTTGTTCAAATGATGACACACAACCTTCCTTCGAGATCCCATTCCTTCTGTCTAGAAAATTTTCTTCAGTTATTAATAGACTTGGGTGCGACATCTTGAAGTTTGACGTTTGTTGACAGTGCAGAAAATTCGGATCACTTAAAGATTCATTTCTGGGTTCCTTTCGTCCCCTCCATAGACAGTCCTCTCTTCGGAAGGTTGAGAAGGAGCGGTGAGGGGGGAGGGGGTATGCCAACGCCCAGGGCAGCAAATGGTCCAAAAGGATGAATTCAACAAGACAATGGAAGTTTTGCATAAATGATGGAGTGCGAGAATAAGTTGGAAGTACAAATCATTCATAAAATTTGGTGTCTTACTGGAAATTATCCACAGTTTTGCGAAATATATGACGAAAGAATCGCCGGAATTGGTCACCTTGTGTAAATCTTTCAAAGTAGCAAAGCATGCTAGTAGTAGTGGTGCCAACTCAGTTTCTGCCATATATCTATACAACATTGAAATGAACCTACATCAGCTTCAAAGGCCCTACAGAAGCGGATGTTTCAAAATAAACAAATAAAGATAAATCTCAGCGCGTGATGGCCTAACAGTTCCTATACAAAAACCTTAAACATCTATAGCAGTATCGCTGAGAAGAGTTCTTTGTAACAAATAAACAAAAAATAAGTAATATATGCACTGCCTGTTGTCAAGCCAGACATTTTAGTTAAGCGGCTTTTACGGGTGAAAGGACGGATGAAACCTCTCCCCATCCCTGCCTCTGCTTTGGGTCTGTCGTTAATACCATTTACCAGTACAGTGCTCTTCCTCTTCCCACGCTCCTGTCAGTTTTTTTCTTCTTTGTCTGTAACTTTTTTTTTAAGTTTTCACCCGATTGTTTTCTTTATCAGGATTGAAACTACGATCAGTATGTATTAAGATAAAACATAAAAAACCAGTCAATTCTTGTTTTCGAGCTGAAGTAACTAAACTGCACTGCACGAACTGTTTATCCAGTATTTCGCACTCTTTGCGTTACAACAACTTTGTTTAGAATTTAACTGTCTCTTTTCGCTACAGTAACTAGAAGTGCCTTCAAAACCGCTTGTTTCGAGCCATAAATCGAGATCATGGCACTTCTGACAGCATACCTCATCGATATCCAAACATAATAGTTTTTCCTTTACGTACTGCAGGCACAGTAAATAGGCACTGGCGCTTTGTAAACTTTTTCAACAAACAACGCATTTATAACTAGGTCGCTCGCTCTCCTATTACGTTTTACTTTGTAACAGCATAATCGCCACCGATACCGCCGACAGTGCAGTACCCAGCTGTGCTGGCTGCTAAAGGTCACGCGCCGCACGGCCCCCATTGCTCGGGGAAAGAGAAAAGCGTACAGCTTTTACTTATACACTCTGCGAGTGACATAACATAATTCTGATTGATATACTCTTGCAGTTATAACTCAAAATGTATTACACTGTAACCGATTCACTTCTGTTTCCTCCGACAGAGAGAGAGAGAGAGAGGGAATCTTGACATAATCACAATTTTTACTTACAGGCAACATGTAATTGTGACTAAACAACGCAGAAAACCTGGAATTAACGGAATGTAAGTGTGACTTGTGTTATGTCTTCTTGTTTCTTTTTTTTTTGTCGTGACTTACGATAAAAGTATAATACAACATGACGTCGTTTATCGATTTGTCATTGCGTTGCAGATAAATGAGCTATTGTGTAGGTTTTACTCGCTATAAAAGTAAAGTTAAAACTTTTACTTTTTGAAAAATTTGTAAGTTTCTACGGCTGCCTGCTGTCTCACACATTCAGATATTTCATCTCTCTGGAGTCTTTTCCTTATTCGTAACGAATAGTACAGCCATGACTTACTTTTATAAACAGCTTTATTCGAAGCTATAAGTTTCGATTTTCTGTCGTCGTCAGGCCTCTTATAGTCAGTACATTTGTTGTTGTATGCTGCTTGAGATTCCGCAAAGTATTCTTGTTGGCCAATGGTATCGTGTGACCTGTTTAGCGTTTTGCAGGAACCAGCGTGTTTCAGTCATGACGTAGCGCTCCACTTCTTGTTGAAAAGCGCAGTGAGTAGTCCATAAGGTACCAACATTACAAATGTGATGATAACTCTGTCACCTTTTCGCGGCAGATTCACTGAATCGAATTTGATGAAGTATGGTGTTGAGATAGCTTCAACACTGAGAAAGAACAAGGGTTTCTTAAAAAATTAAATAAATGGGCAGAGTAGATAATAGTCATAATAGTGGATGAAGGCAACAAAATCTTTGTTGGCAATGCACTCTTTTAGAACACGTTGCGCAGGCAATAAGAACTACGTCAGACTGGACTCTGTATCTAAAAAAAAAAGCAACAACATCTACACAAAAGTCCACGAGAGCATATGCCTAGCTTTTACGGTTCACCCATAATAATGCTTGTTTTTGGATTGCACCTGTCGCAGCGAATCCAAAAGACATAATAAAATTGGTGACTCTAGGTGAACCATAAAAGATAAACATATGTTCCCACAGGATTTTTGTAGCAATTTTTGAGATCTGTCTTGTAGTATGAGATCAAATTATGTACCACATGTTGAATACGCAGCATGTCTCTGCCGGCAAACTCGTTACTTTCTTACTGTTGTGGAAATCAGTATAATGGCATGGATATTTGTAGGAATATTAACATTGTCGGTTGAAATAGCTATGCAGAATGTATATGCAATACTATGGGATCCAGTATACAGACAAATGCAGTTAAATGGTGTCGCATTTAATATCAGTAATACAACCTAAAACAAGACGTTAACGTTTCAGGGGGTCGTGGGTGGAATTCGGTATAAGGGCAGTCGGTTCTGTGCGGTGTTAGTGTGTGTGTGTGTGTCTGTGTGTGTGTGTGTGTGTGTGTGTGTGTGTGGGTGGGTGGGTGGGTATGTATGTATGTGCATTTACTGCAGATGGGAAAAGCCATTAGTGACAGCGCATGTTGTGTACATAAACCACGATTGTGTTAGTGCCACACGGAAAACAGTTATCATATAGTGAAAAAGGAAAAAGTCGGTGCTTACAAGAAAATGGTACCCTTTAATCCTCAAATCGCAAAGGCGTTGAACCGTTTAAGTGCAGTGACTGACCGTTTATGTACAGTTATTGATAATTTCGTTAGATTGGGCGCACGATATGGACAGAACGGAAAGCTGGGCAAAGTAGAAAGTAATATGAGGCATCGAAACGGTTACTTTTGTGCAGAACAGGGGCCACAAATAGTTATTCTTCTCAACTTGTTACTGATTTACAGTTGACAATAATCTCCAGACTTGTATGATAAATGTTGTCAAATGACAAACAATTCGCATTTGCGAAACTACTGCAGCAACCTGCTTAACACTTAAACATAAACAGGCTAGATTGGAGTTTGCAGAAAACGTTTGTCATGGACTTCAGAATGGGATAAAGTATTCTTCATTTTAATTTAGATGGGTCGAACGAATTTCAATATTATTCAAATGGTTCAAATGGCTCTGAGCACTATGGGACTTAACACCTGTGGTCATCAGTCCCCTATAACTTAGAACTACTTAAACCGAACTAACCTAAGGACATCACACACATCCATGCCCGAGGCAGGATTCGAACCTGCGACCGTAGCAGTCGCGCGGTTCCGGACTGCGCGCCTAGAACCGCGGGACCACCGCGGCCGGCTCAATATTATTGGCGTGATCTGAGAACAGAGTATCAGATAAGAATGAGCACAAATTTTGGTGTCGAAAATGTTATGATTTGGGCAACCTTCTGCGTTGAAGGCGAATCACACATTCCATGGCCGAACACTAGAATGTACTCTAACAAGTACTCTGAGATGCTAAAGACAAATTGAGTAGAGTTTATGAGGACGTAGGGGACGAAAGTCTAATATTTCAACAAGATAAAACTTCCTGTATATTTCAAAAAATGGCTCTGAGCACTATGGGACTTAACATCTGAGGTCATCAGTCCCCTAGAACTTAGAACTACTTAAACCTAACTAACCTAAGGACATCACACACATCCATGCCCGAGGCAGGATTCGAACCTGCGACCGGAGCGGTCGCGCGGTTCCAGACTGAAGCGCTTTTAACCGCTTGGCCACACCGGCCGGCCCTGTATATTTCTGCTACAACTAAGAAGTACTTTGAAGATAATGATATCGATGTCTAGCCATGGCCTGCGCGTAGACCGGATTAGAACCCTGTGGAAAACCCTTAGGGAATACTCGCAAGGTGTGTTTATAGCAATGGATTGCAAATGGAGGCGGTATGCGAGCTGAAAAGCGATACGAGAGAAGTGGGTGACAATTTCTCTGCAAGGATTACAAATCCTAACCAGATCAATGCCGAAGAGAATTTTTGAGGTGGTTAGGAAGAACAGAGTTTGGACAGAGTACAAACAATGCAGTAACACAGCAGGACAGTGAGTGCCTTAATGTAAATTCCCATCCAGAAACTGAAAACGCCTTACAATGTTAGTCGCGTTACGAAAGAAAGTATGTAACTCCGTCATGATTATTTATGCCTTATGTGTGTCTACTGCTTTCATAACAAATTCGATACATGTGTGCTTCAGATATTATAGTACTACTTTCGTAGGGATACTGATTTCCCGTACTGAAGCAGATTGCCTCTATAGACCTCAACAGACTTTCATCAAACCTATGTCATGACAATTCTGATTAAACTAGCCTTCAAATAAATAAAAAATTTGCTTTGAAATCGATGCATTCGTGTCGGCGCTACGATGCCATAGACATACAAAGACTTACAACACTCGACTTCGTGCGATAGGGCACCGCGTACATCGCGAGCTGTGCTTCTCCGATGCTTACTCATCATGATAATACTACTGATAAGCGAAAGAGGCCGCAGGTAAAAGTTAGTTGGAAATATAAATAAACAGACACTATTACTAATCGATGGAGAACTTTCGGAAATGCTTACAGATAGCACTCTGTTTACGTAGCCGTGTACAGCTATGCTT
Source organism: Schistocerca americana (assembly GCF_021461395.2). Lineage (NCBI taxonomy): Eukaryota > Metazoa > Arthropoda > Insecta > Orthoptera > Acrididae > Schistocerca > Schistocerca americana. Next base: position 375,633,610 of record NC_060130.1, on the reverse strand, counting down.
TGAACAGACCATCAGGACCAATTTTCAGACCCAGTCTGTAGACGAGTATTACCATTTGTCAATGTCCATTCCTTTTCTCGATCATTTGTTAAATGAAATGTCATTAACACTCCCTGCAACTCAGCTACAACGAATCGGTCATATAAAAAAACTGTTATTGCAAGACTCTAGTGATGACGCTATAGTGCATGTTTTGCAAAGTGCTGAACCATAAAGACTATTTCCCTTGTTTTGCCAACAAATGGACAAAAATATAGAAACGTCTCCAGTAGAGGCCTATAAAAGCACAACGGATCTGCCAAATATTAGAGTCATGCGTCAGTTGTGCACATTTCCTGTAAAACCAGCACTGCAGAGAGATCTTTCTCAACTTTACGCCGTCTGGGGACATTTCTTCTCAGCAGGATGACAAAAGATCGTTTAAATGGACTGATACTGATGTATATCTATCAAGGTATTGCATCAACGATGAACACTGAGGAAATGTTGGATATCTTCTGTAGGAAACAGAGGGAATTTTCATTTCATCATACATACTAACGACAGTAATAAAATTTATGGTGGTAATAAAATCATATTTCTAATATGTGTATCGTATGTGATAATGACTGTAATGTAATTAATTTCTCTCTCTCTCTTATATATTGTTCTTCCCCCTCCCCGGAAAAAAATATGTAACTGTCCCTGCTTGGCTCTGGTCTGAAAGACGTAGTCACATCAGAAAGGCTTGTGAGTAAATGCGGTAAATGTGATATGTGAAAATAAAACGTCATGGCTGCAGGACTTTGTAAATATGGTTGACTGTGTCTGCAAATGCAGGGAGAGAGGGAGAGACTGTGGGAGGGAGATCACCTCTTGAAATTTTCACACTGGCCGGTAAAATCTCTGGAACGACCCAGAGAAGAAGCAGTAAATGCAACTGATGTGCTTGCTGGCGAGTTCTTCCTTCTTCCTCTACATATTCGCTTAGCTTTCCCTGAGACGTTGGCCTGCGTCCGCCACGCGGGATTAGCCGAGCGGTCAGGGGCACTGCAGTCGTGGACTGTGCGGCTGGTCCCGGCAGATGTTCGAGTCCTCCCTTGGGCATGGGTGTGTGTGTTTGTCCTTAGGATAATTTAGGTTAAGTAGTGTGTAAGCTTAGGGACTGATGACCTTAGCAGTTAAGTCCCATAAGATTTCACACACATTTGAACATTTGGCCTGCGTCCGGCTGTCAATCCAAAATATGTTGACTCCACTCCTTACACTCCAAAATGCCTATAAAATCATCCAGTGGAACGCAAGATCACTCAAGGCAAACAAAGACAGACTCAGACATTTTCTGCTCGAAACTAAGGGAGACATTAGTACCTCCATTAAAACATGGTTAAAATCGAACGAACCGTTCGCACTGCCAGGCTACTCTGTCGTTAGGGAAAACAGAGATAATGGCGTGGGCGGTGCACCGTTGTTAGTAAAACAAAGTATTCACTTTTCCGTTGTCAATACTAGCTCTCAGCATAATGCATTGCAAATTGTTGATATTGATATCCATCCTCTGATCAAAGACATTCGTCTGAATTTAGTCAGAGCATACAAAGCACCTGCCGACAGACCTTACAAACAAAAATTAACAGCAATAACTGATACCGTCGGGAAACTCCTTCTGATACTAGGTGAAAGCCGAATGCAGACCTCTGTCTCAGGAAAAGGTACATGAATATCTAGAGAAAGACGGTTGGACACAGCAACAAAGCACCGTACACTGTCGGGCTGCAGGAATGCTAACAGTGGTAAAAATACTAGTGGATATACTAGATTGGTATACCTTGTAGCACTAAATGAAAGCTCACCGACAGAAGCAGTCCAACAAAATGAAGTCCGGATGGCAGCAGACTTGAGCATAGCGTCCCCAGCACTGTCTACCAGAACAAAATAGGAAATTCAAATGATAATAGCCACATAACCTTGGAAGAGTTTCAAACATGCAATCAGTCGTCAATGGAATACAAACAAAGCCAATTGGAACCTAAGCGAGACACTACTGGAAAAAAAACTGGAATCGATCATCGAAACTGAGGATCCCAAAAGACATTATGGAACCCTTCTTTCTGTTATCAGCGAAGCAGCGGAAGTGTCACTACCTCAAAAAGGACATAATCAGATCACAAGGGACGAAAGGAAGCATTAAGAGTAGAGACTTGTACCGTAGGAAACAAGGGAGAGGATGTTATCTACATCTACATCTACATGATTACTCTGCAATTCACATTTAAGTGCTTGGCAGAAGGTTCATCGAACCACAATCATACTATCTCTCTACCATTCCACTCCCGAACAGCGCGCGGGAAAAACGAACACCTAAACCTTTCTGTTCGAGCTCTGATTTCTCTTATTTTATTTTGATGATGATCATTCCTACCTATGTAGGTTGGCCTCAACAAAATATTTTAGCATTCGGAAGAGAAAGCTGGTGACTGAGATTTCGTAAATAGATCTCGCCGGGACGAAAAACGTCTTTGCTTTAATGACTTCCATCCGAACTCGCGTATCATATCTGCCACACTCTCTCCCCTATTACGTGATAATACAAAACGAGCTGCCCTTTTTTGCACTCTTTCGATGTCCTCCGTCAATCCCACCTGGTAAGGACCCCACACCGCGCAGCAATATTCTAACAGAGGACGAACGAGTGTAGTGTAAGCTGTCTCTTTAGTGGACTTGTTGCATCTTCTAAGTGTCCTGCCAATGAAACGTAACCTTTGGCTCGCCTTCCCCACAATATTATCTATGTGGTCTTTCCAACTGAAGTTGTTCGTAATTTTAACACCCAGGTACTTAGTTGAATTGACAGCCTTGAGAATTGTACTATTTATCGACTAATCGAATTCCAACGGATTTCTTTGGGAACTCATGTGAATCACCTCACACTTTTCGTTATTTAGCGTCAACTGCGACCTGCCACACCATACAGCAATCTTTTCTAAATCGCTTTGCAACTGATACTGGTCTTTGAATGACCTTACTAGACGGTAAATTACAGTATCATCTGCGACCAACCTAAGAGAACTGCTCAGATTGTCACCCAGGTCATTTATATAGATCAGGAACAGCAGAGGTCCCAGGACGCTTCCCTGGGGAACACCTGATATCACTTCAGTTTTACTCGATGATTTGCCGTCTATTACTACGAACTGCGACCTTCCTGACAAGAAATCACGAATCCAGTCGCACAACTGAGACGATACCCCATAGGCCCGCAGCTTGGTTAGAAGTCGCTTGTGAGGGACGGTGTCAAAAGCTTTCCGGAAATCTATAAATATGGAATCAACTTGAGATCCCCTGTCGACAGCGGCCATTACTTCGTGCGAATAAAGAGCTAGCTGCATTGCACAAGAACGATGTTTTCTGAAACCATGCTGACTACGTATCAATAGATCGCTCACTTCGAGGTGATTCATAATGTTTGAATACAGTATATGCTCCAAAACCCTACTGCAAACCGACGTCAATGATATAGGTCTGTAGTTCGATGGATTACTCCTACTACCCTTCTTAAACACTGGTGCGACCTGCGCAATTTTCCAATCTGTAGGTATAGATCCATCGGTGAGCGAGCGGTTGTATATGATTGCTAAGTAGAGAGCTATTGTATCAGCGTAATCTGAAAGGAACCTAATCGGTATACAATCTGGACCTGAAGACTTGCCCGTATCAAGCTATTTGAGTTGCTTCGCAACCCCTAAGGTATCTACTTCTAAGAAAGTCATGCGAGCAGCTGTTCGTGTTTCAAATTCTGGAATATTCCATTCGTCTTCCCTGGTGAAGGAATTTCGGAAAACTGCGTTCAATAACTCCGCTTTAGCGGCACAGTCGTCGGTAACAGTACCATCGGCACTGCGTAGCGAAGGTATTGACTGCGTCTTGCCGCTTGTGTACTTTACATACGACCAGAATTTCTTCGGATTTTCTACCAAATTTCGAGACAATGTTTCGTTGTGGAACCTATTAAAGGCATCTCGCATTGAATTCCGTGCCAAATTTCGCGCGTCTGTAAATTTCAGCCAATCTTCGGATTTCGCGTTCTTCTGAACTTTGCATGCTTTTTCCGTGGGTGGTCAGTAACGCTTTCTACAACACAAATGCACATGTGTATTAACACTGTTCTTTATTTAGATGGACTGTAAGTTTTACGTAACTGGAATAGAGTCCATGTTCTGTAATACAAGCTCATCAGTAATAGTCCTCTTGCAGATAATATCGGTAATCTTGCAATTACACAATTCTGGACGAATTCTCCACGAATGAATGACAGGCGCCTACCAGGCGTAGTGAGTCGAGCAGTGCCTCTGTGACTGAGGTAGTGCGTCAGTGAGGCCCTCCTGTTGGCGACGGCGGCCTAAATACTTGCTGTCGAGAGGGAGTTGGGGGCCTGTTGCTTGCGAGTCTGTCTCTGGCCTCTTTCGTGATAGGTGCGCTTGATCCAGTGCCTATTATCGATCTTTGCGCTACATCTTTGCCAACCAGTGTGCTGGCCACAGCCTACCCCAGCACATTCCTCCCCTCCCCCCGAAATGCCGCACCACTGTCGTGTACGAAAGATGCGAACGACGATGGGGAGGGAGGCAGGTCGCTGGACATAGAGATGAGCCGGGAGCTGTGACTGGAGGATGGCATACTCCCATCCGTGACCCACCATCTGGCTTGCGAGATAACAGGAACATCCTCCAAAAACCTGCTACCAGGTGCATGTCCAGGCCTGAGGGCGTGTCCTGGGACGATGACAGCGATGGCGACGGCGGGTCAAGGTCCATCGGGTCGGCGAGAGGAGACGGTGGGGGCGGAGGCGCGTCGTCCATCCACTCCTTCTGGGGTGCCCTGGTTGCACGAGGCCGCGCCTGTGAGGTCGTGAATCTAGGGGGAGAAAAGCACCAGGATCACAATGCAAATGACATCCACGAATTTAGTTCTCGTGGCAGCGCTGCAAACCATCGGGACCTGCAATCAAGTACATAAAAGAGCAAATGCGTTCCTGCAGCACACCTCTTTCCCAGCACCCACGGTTGCCACAAACCCTGAAAAGACCAAGATCGAGGTGCACAAAGCGATGCAAAGCGATATTTGCGGAACATTCTCTGGTGGGTGTAGCAAGAGTAGCACCGTGCGATGGCGGCACCCATACAGAAGTCCCGCCGGTGATGATCCGTCTCGTGGGTGGAAGCGATAGGAGGCGAGAAAGAGTTGCCGGCCGCTGTGGCCGAGCGGTTCTAGGCGCTTCAGTCCGGAACAGCGCTGCTGCTACGGTCACTGGTTCAAGTCCTGCCTCGGGCATAGATGTGTGTGATGTTCTTAGGTTAGTTAGGTTTAAGTAGTTCTAGGTCAAGGGACTGATGACATCAGATGTTAAGTCCCATAGTGCTTAGAGCCATTTGAAGCATTTCGAGAAAGAGTTGTAGCACCTGTTCTCGTGTGTGTTTGGTGAGAAACTTGGTCATCTGTTGTTTGGAAGTGCATTCGAAGCGTTCTGCTTCCCCGTTGGACTGGTGATGAAACGAAGCACTTTTCAGATGAGGAATGTCATTTTGTTCACATGAAGTGAACTGCAGTCCATTGTCCGACACAAGTACTTCTGGCAAATCTATGCGAAATATGAAGGACAATGCTTCAATGATGCTACGTGATGAGATAGAAGCCATAGCCACCACTAGTGGGAATTTGCTAAACGAGTCTACCACTATGAGCCAACGGGTGTTCAAAAATGGTCCTGCAAAGTCTATATGCACTCGTTGCCATGGCGATTGAGTCTTAGGCCAAGCTGAGAATGTCTTTGTTGGAACAGATTTGTTCTCTGCGCATACGCGACACTATGATGGCTTCTGAATCAACGTGGGCGTCCATGCCCTGCCACGTACAGTGCCGGCGCGCTAACTGTTTAGTACGAACAAAGCCGCAATGTTCATGGTGGAGCAATCGCAACGCATCCTTTTGCAACACTTTGGGAATAAGCACGGGCGATTGTCCATTGTCATTTTGAACTAGAATCTCACTTTGTTGAACCGAAAGGTTATGCCGACGTGCAAAATATCGGCACTGGATGCTGTGCTCCTGCGGCTCCATTTCGACGAAATCCTGGAATTAACAATCTACTGTGGGTGTGGAAGATATTGGCTAAATAAACAACTTCCACCCTTCACTGCTGAATATATGCAGATACGGGCATGAAGGCAGAAGAAGTGGAACAGTCCTCTTCTACGGTACTACAACAGGCCATACGAAACGTCGACTCTACAGTCTGTTGCCAGACCAGATTAACGTTTCAAAACCAGGACACAACTATCGCAATGGCAATGGCATTCCTGTCTCACTATCACGATGCATGCGTGGTGTATATGGATGAGTCCAAATCTAGTGATGGCGTTTGTAGTGCCTATTAGGTACCGCGAAGCAAGACACACGGCTTGTGCAAGTTGGATCCACTCTCCACTACTGTGACAGTCGAGCTGATTGCCATTTTGGAAGCCCTGATATTCGCACAGACGACCACACCAGTCACGGTAGCCATAATATCCGATAGTATATCAGCCCTAAACTCATTAGAAACAATCATAATAGTCGTATCAACATCATAATTGCGGCAGTTGTGGACGTTCTGTTTCGGGAGAAGAGGAACTATCGCAATGTCTTGATGGTATGGATGAAAGGTCACTCCTAGGAAAGCAAGCACCTCAACATGGAGCTATTAAATATGATAAACTCTCTCTCACAGGTATGATTTGTCATCGTACTGGCAACAGGACTGACAGAGAATAGCTAAAATCAAACGCATCCACTCCACACTAATTCATCCCACGATTCCAAGTGCACCATGGTATAATATGACACAAACGTTCGAAGAACTTGACGACAGTTACAGCAGAGTTGAAATTTAATCACTGGAAGTCCAACAAACACCTCTATCGGCTAAGCTTAAGCGCCATCCCTCTATGTGCTTGGGGAGAGGAAGAACATTCAAATCGTATAGTCCTACAATGTCCTCAGAACAGGCAGCACATAAACATACTTGCAAGTAATCTTCGGGCTCTTGGTCATCAGTTCCCAAACAGCCTTGTGGCTAGCACACCGGACTCGCATTCGGGAGGCTGACTGTTCAAACCCGAGTCTGGCCATCCAGGAGCTTGTGTTCCATCTCTAACGACCTAAATGTCGATGGGACGTTAAATCCAATCTTCCTTCCTTCCTTCCAAGCAACATTTTTATCTTCTGACAATATAGCAACGTACAAAATACTGTACGATTTCATCAAAAAAGGAACCCTTAGGGACTCAGCGATCATTTGCTGGGTACGAACTTGGCAACCCTGGGGTTCCTGAGCTGGGGACTGGCCAGTCCTCTGTCATTGTAACCTACGGGCAGGTTTCAAACACCACCGTGTGGCGCCACAGTGGAACATTTTGTGTCAGTATGGCCGGTGATCTTAACTTCACCGCCTGGGTCACGAGGACGGTACAAACCTCTCTCTAAAAAAAGAAACCTCAACCTTAAGGTGTGCTGCACGCTGATGAGATGCACGGGTTTTGAGGCGGCACAATCGTTAGCGGACAACCTCTAGGGAACCTACCGCACCTCAGATGTATAAGGCTTACTCAGCCACTCAGGGCCCTGTCTTGGCGAACTGTTCCCTAGCTGCTCGTGGGATCGTTGTGGCACCCGTCTCACGCAACTGCTTCCAACCATTCCAGTGGTCCGTTGGCTAGTATTAACAGCCATCCTTCAACGAGAGTACCAGAAGATAGCCCTCCTGAGCAATCTTCCTCTACGTTTCTGGCATTGTATCGCAACAGTGTGTCAGAATGCGTCTTTGTGATAAGGAGATAAGATGGAATGTCTGAGAAGGTATCGACCTCAAAAAGGCCTTAATAATTTGGCTGTGAACGTTAAGATAAGTTAAACGGTTGCCTAATGGCACATTGGTAGTCGAAACAGCGATATCACAGCAAATTAACAATCTTTTGATGTCTATATTTTTGGGTAAGTATCCTATTACAGTTGAACGGCACCGCACCCTTAACTGCGGTCAAGGAGTTGTCACAGGCAGTTATACATATGGACACTTCAGAGTTAAGGGAGGAATGAACTGATGAAGGCATTATTGAGATGAAACGTGTAATGTATGGTGTGGATGGAAAACTCGAAAAATCAGACTCATTTACATTGACATTTGATTTGCCGCCTTTGACAGATTATATTAAAGCTGAATTATTAAGACTGAAAGTCAGACCACACTTCCCCAACCCTATGAGGAGTCTCAAGTGCTAGAAATTCGAGAAGACCACTCTTGGTTGCAATGGTTGAGCTACGTGTGGTACGTGTGGTATTGCCGCCCACTCTGACGGAACTAAGTGTACCTTCCCTGACTTTTGTGCCAATTGTTCATGTCCACATATAGCTTGGAGCAGAGAGTGTATGGTGTTCAAGGAAGAAAAGAAAATCCATGAGTTAAGAGCGTTTCTTATTCTGAAGCGAAGAATATGCATAAATTCCTTCAACACCCAAACTCTTCCACATCACTTTCTGCCGTACTCACGAAGAAACCCGCGACCGTGAGCACCCAGATGTCACCTTTAGACCTTCATACCAAGAAATGCTCTTGCAAGTGCACATGTGGCAGTGACAGTTCAGATGGAACTGTTGCTGTTTTCAGGCAAACTCCAACGATGAGCACTGCTTCTGCTCCTGCTGTTGATGGTGCCTTGGCAGGGCGCGTGCTGCACACTGGGTTGGCACGGCCTACTTCGGTGTCGCCGAATCTGAAGGAGAACACTAAGGTTAAGGGTACCGTCAAGAATCATAATCGAATTAGGTGGATCGTCAGATTCAGGAACACTCACAGGATAACGAATCGGTCATGGGCTTAGAACACAGCTTCAGTGAACCCCAACACACATCCTTCTGAGGTGGGACCCCAACACGCAGAGCGAAAAGGGTAAGACATAAATCTCCCAGACAAATGACTCCTGTGCTACAATGAAACATGAACTGGTACAGAACACACGTGGAGGAGCTGAAACTGTTGGTACAAGAGAGAAACATCTGTGTCTACAGGAAACGCATTTTAAACGTAATGATACCCCTGTGCTCAAGGTATACAGCCCTGATCAGAAAGATGACCTCAGTGGAGACAAGGCTAAAGCTGGAATGTCGGTTTAAATGCCAATCTTCTGCTACGAGCCTCGTAGCATTTCGAATCGCGAGGGCAAAGGGGCGTCGGACAATCAGAGAGAATCAGAGGAGGCCTTGGCAAGTGTTTATGGACTCGATCACTCGTTGCACTAGCTCTTCAAAGGTATGGGAAGGCATACGGAGGATATCTGACAGATATGACAGACGACCTACAACTGCTGTACTGCGTCGGGGGTGTCTACAGTCTACAATTGGGTACACAGCGAATGCCATGGCAGAGAACTTCGGTTTGATCACTGACACTGAAAACCAAGATTCAACTTTTCGCCGCCATCGGGAACTGGTGGAGAGGGGTGGTTGGAATTTTATTTTTACCAACACCTGCTCCTTTTTTGAGTGTGAACTTGAGTGTGCCCTGTCTCGAGTCATGAAGACTGCCCCAGGTAAGGATCAAATTCCATATATCGTTTTACAGTATCTTCACCAGGATGCGACATGGTTGACCGGCAACTTTCTCGATTCGTGGAGAAAGGTGACTTTAGTCCCCCTTCTGAAGTCGAGGAAAGACCGCATGTTGCCCAGTAGATACCGTAGTGAGGCTCTCTTTAGCTGCATAGGAAAGACACTAGAACGGATGGTCAGCCGTTGTCAGATTAGGGTCCTAGAATTGCAGAACCTAGTTAGTGGCTCCCAGTGTGGGCTTCGGAGGTACCATTCATCCCTTGAAAACTTCACCCTGCTGGAGGTGGAAATATAACAATCCTTCCTACTTAAAGGTATCTTCTTCGAGTGAGAGGGCCTGTGACACTACTTGGAGGCATTACATCCTGGGACAGCTTCACCAATAAGGCTTCAGAGATAGAGTACCAGTTTCCATATGGTGCTTCATTTCCAGACGATTTTTTCGATTTCCAGTCGATGACGCTTTTTCCGAGCGGTTCGAGCAAGAAAATGGAGTCCCTGAATGATCTGTTTTCAGTGTAACTCTGTTCACTATTTCCATCAATGGTATTACGTCCACAATTACGTCTGCTGTTCGATGTTCATTGTTTGTGGACGACTTTGCCATCTTCTGCTCGTTCTCCAACCTTCCAACATCTATTCGTCAGTTGCAACTTACGATACGACGATTGGAGGAGTGAGTAGGTCGTACAGGTTTTAAATTTTCCTAGGAGAAAGGTGTTTCTTTAAAGTGTTTGTTTCAGTTGTAATCGTTCTTGTCACCATTTTAACTTGCCTCTTCTTACAATGAGATACAGTGTTCTTAATTTTATAAGTTCATTTAAGTTTCTGAGTCTTCCGATGAACGCCTGACGTTGTCGCCACATCTGAAGGCTGTTAAGGCTAAGGGCTTAAAGGCATTGAATATTTTAAAATGCCTCAGCCACAGTTCATGCGGAGCAGACCGCTTCAGTTTTACAAAGCATTTCTTGACTATGGTTCCACAGTATATGACTCAGTAAGACAATCTTAATATAACTGACGGTGTTAGTCATGAGGGGATTCGTTTGGCGACAGAAGCGTATAGGACGAGTCCAATTCTTAGCTTCTGTGTTGAGGCTCATGAATCACCACTCGTCATCCGGTGGTGGGTCCTCATGATGCATCTTGTGTGTAGCCTCCTCTCCACGCCACAATCACCGGCATTCCATACAGTTGCTCGTCCTTCTCTGGGCCGACTATTTAGAAATAGGTCACGAACAACGAAGCCATTCGAGATTCGCGTGCGGCATAATTTCGTGCTTCTTGGTGCAGATAATACTTCTGTGCTTCATCGAGTTTGGAGTCATTCGCGTCCTGGTTAATACGGAGACCCATGATTATTTTAGATCTATCAGTGTGCAAGAAGATTTTCACTTGGACACTGTTTTTAAAGCAGTATTTTACAGAATTTTAGCCGAGCACTGTGACTGTGTGCTCGTTTACACTGATGGGTCTTATCAGGATAACTCCAGCGGTTGTGCTGTGTTATTTCTTTCAGTCTGTGTCATCAAGATACACTTACCTGGTACAGTCACAGCCTGCTACCAAATTCCTCATCTGCACCAACTCTCTAAGTGCCCTTCAGGCTATCTATCACTTGAGCTGATTCATGTCACCCTTTCCCACTTACAGACTAAAGAAAAGATGTCTCATTCTGCTGGGAATCATAGCACTTGAGCATTAAACGTAATTAATCAGCAGATGCAGCAGCTAAGGATGCCTGTTTGGAAGCTATAATTTCAGAATGTGCTACCCCTGTCCATACAATTACATCACTATTGAGACAAAATAACATCCATCTGTGAGAGGAGGAGTGGTTACAGTTGTAGAACAACAAGCTGAAGCTCGTGAAACCAACGACACGACCTTGGCGTTCCTTCTTCCGGCCACTGGGACGGGAGCAAGTACTTTCAATGCACATCCGGATAGGACACTGTTCTCTGACACATGGATTTCTCCTTCGGTGGGAAGACCCACGGGTATGTAGTGCTTGTGCTGTACTGGTTTCTATACGCCACATTTTAACTCAAGGCGTTTTATACCAAGCCTTGAAGGCTGTAACCCACTTACCAGTTGACCTGCCCTCTTTTTTAGGTGATGATGAATCGAATATCGTTCGTATTTTATGATTCTGTGTGATGTCGTGTCTTCTCAGTAATGTCTTAGGTATAAGGTATTAATGTGCTTCTAGCGACGTTGCTTCCTCTGTTATTTTTCAGTTGATTATATAGGCTCATCTCCTTCCTCAAGTACTTTAGATGTTGTTTAGTTAAAGTCGATGCATTTTACACACACACTGGCTTGAAGCATACTTACTATTCTTTTTTGTGTGACAGTGAGAGTGAGAGAGTCCCAGGATTGCTGTGGATTACATTTTCTAATTTAAATTTTGTTGCATGCTCCTCACAACTCATAATCACTCTTGTATTCTGTCAGTTGTGTGCGAGCGCTGATGACCCCGCTGTTGAACACCCCGTACATACCACCACCACCACGACCACCACCACTACCACCACAATCGTTAACAGTGCCAACATCTAACTCTCTTGGTAATTAGAATTCCAAGGGGATACCTAAGCACAATTAACTGAATATATTGCTACGTGCCATTCAGTAGGACATGGAAGTTCAAAATGGTCCAAATGGCTCTGAGCACTATGGGACTTAACATCTGAGGACATCAGTCCCCTAGAACTTAGAACTACTTAAACCTAACTAACCTAAGGACATCACACACATCCATGCCCGAGGCAGGATTCGAACCTGCGACCTGCGAACCATTTGACGCATACAAATGTATTTTGCCAACAAGACATGTACTCATAATAATAAAATCACACCGCCAATTATGCACGTCAGAAACGTTAAGGAATGTGAACTTATTTCATCGTTATTATGTAACGTTCGAACCTAGTGTCACAGATTAGGCAAGCAGTAATCTGACACATCTAGTATACATAAGGTGTTTCAGCCAAGCTATTCACCTCAAATATTTCCGGGACCGTTACAGATACCGTAGTTTTGTTTTTCCGCCGATGAATTCCGGGGAAGTCCGTCTCGGTAGATCCGCGGTCAGAGCGGCGGATTGTTGACTGAAGAGCAGCGGGTTCGATTCCCAGCGGGGTCGGAGCTTGTTACAGCTCGAGGACTGGGTGTTGTGTTGTCCTTACGTCCGTATCGTCATAATTCACAGTCTACTCTTGAGATGGCCATATGGGCACGTCCATAAGCCAAAAAATAAAAAAATGAAAGAATCTCCCTAAACGACATATGGTCTCTTTCCAAAGCCGTATTAATTACAGTGGTATCGGTATCAACTTTGCTACATCAAATGGAATTATAGAATTTTTTACTGCTTGTACTGTCATTCTAAAAGAAAGGAATTCAACTGCGTGTCACTCTTCAAAATCCGATTACTGATTTGCTGACTTAATTTTGCAGTGTAAGTGCATATATTCACATTACACTCATCATACTAAGTCATTATTCAATAATATGCACACCTCAATTCCCTGTTTTAAAAGTACCTTCACTTTTTCATGTTCACCTTTCTTTCAAGGCTCTGGCAGAAACAAGACCAGAACTGTTACCTTAGCTAACAGCTGAATCATTCTTAGATGCCACTTTCTTTGTTTTCTAGTTTACGTGTCGGTCCATCCACATGCATCCAAGTGTGATTACTGAAAAGAAAAGAAAAAGGTAAGTCTGTCGTGCAAACCCGTGATCGGGCCATTGGTCCGACTGCATGGCCTTTCTTCGCCACAGCACTACGCGAAGCAGGGTGGCGGAGCTATCGACCCGTCCACCTTTTACCCCCGGAAAGAACACTGATACTTATTTTCTAGCAGGCTGAGTGGATCTGGAGCCTTCCTCTAGTGACTGGAGCTAGAAAATTCCTCGCTTGTACCTGGGACTGAAAATGTGACGTGTATCGTTGGAGCCTAGCGCTCTACCCGCTTTAGGTTTAAAGGTGCAAAGATGTATTGTGTTACGACAAAGTATCACATTAATAAATTACTTGGAAAAAGATGAGGTTGTTAGCACTGAGCTTATGAGATGGGAAGAATATCCATTTTCATTACTAAAAGTGACTTTTATCCATTAATCGCCTTTAATAAATAGACTGTCACAACTGTGTGAAGTTGGAGCAATCCACCAGCTTGAAATGACAGTTTCGTATAACAACACGAGACAGCACTTGGTTTCATGTTTAAAACAGATCAATCTCGAAGATATAAATATTGTAATTTCTACGAAACTGCTGATCACATTGTGAAGACTGAAACGTTGTTGAATTCGTCTCTTTTAAAACTACGGTACTACCTGCAGAAACTGCTATACAATGGCGAGAGAGAGAGAGAGAGAGAGAGAGAGAGAGAGCGTGAAGACGCAGGATTGCTGTATTAATATTCATGAAAATTTTGCTTACTGTAAATTACAGTATGCTCTGCTCTGGTTTGTGCGTAACTGCACTTCTCATTCCCGCATAGTGCCCAATATTTCGACAAACACAATTCTGACGTACGTTCTTTCTTGCTTTTCACGTGCAAGCCCTGCTGCCCATGTTGTAAACCGGTAACTTTTAGCGACGTCGGCCCGGTGGTACAGTAGGCAATAGCTTAATATATATTTAACGCCGTAAAGTTTGCTGAAGCGTATTAATTTGTTATTAGTGGTATTACTAATTAAACACCAAGTGAAATGGAGTGTTATTTAATGTGTTTATTTCATGAGTTTAATCACGTGTCTACCTTTGCGTGGTGCAACAAACGACTATGTGGGTAATGCTGTAGAGGTGGATGTAATGCGAAGGGCTTGTTGTTAGGAAAACATGACAATTGGAGTTACTGTTGTTGGATGGAGACCGATCCTTAATTATAGCGAAGAAACAAAGGACGAAGGTGGAAGCACAGGGGGTGGAAGGGTGATGTGGAGAAGGAAGGGAAGGACTTCCCTGTCTAGGAGTGGGAGTGAGCTAAAATTCTGTTGGGAGCAAGTCTAAGGGTGGAGAGATGTATTGTGGTATGACAAAATACCGCTGCTGCTACGGTCGCAGGTTCGAATCCTGGCTCGGGCGTGGATCTGTATGATGTCCTCAGGTTAGTTAGGTAGTTCTAAGTCTAGGGGACTGATGACCTCAAATGTTAAGTCCCATAGTGCTTAGACCAATTTTTTGATCTGGCACTGTAACATTAACAAACGGGGGCTCGCTATGTTGATGATGTGAACGGCTGAAAGCAGGGGCAAACTACAGCCACTATAAACAGCTCTACTGCGTTGTATCAGTCGGGTAAAATTTTCCTTTGGGAAAAGAATCCCCCATTCGGATCTCCTGATGATGTAGAATGTTGTCATGGGGAAAAACAAATTTTTGGCCTCAGGTCTGCGTATGGAGTGTTAGACCCCTTATTCGATTAGGTAGGTTAGAGAATTTAAAACGAGAAATGCATAGGTTTTAAGTTACATATACTGCGAGTTAGTAAAGAGAGCTTGGAGGAAGAACATTACTTTTTGTCAGATGGGTGCAGTGGAATAAATAGAAAATCAAACAGACGTAATGCAGGAGTATGTCTAATAATGAGTAAGAAAACAGTAACGTGGGTGGACCATCTATGAACAGCATAGTGTTACACTCGAAGTCTACACTCATCACAGTTGTGCAAATTTGTATGCCTACTAGCCAATGTTAACCAGATTGGAAGCATATAAGATGAAATACAAGAGATTATTCAGGCCAGTAAGGAAGATGGTAATTTAACTGTAAAGGCGGACTGGAGTTCAACAGTACGAAAATGAACAGAAGGAAAAACAGTACAAGAATATTAACTGAAGAAAAAGAATGGAAAGGGAAGCACCGGGTAGAATTTTGTACAAACTATAATTTTATCATTGCTAACACTTGACTTAAGAATTACAAAATGTGTTGTGTATGCGGAAGAGACCTGAGACACTGGAAGATTTCATATAGATTATATAATCGTTAGAGAGCGATTTATAAACGAGAATTTAACTGCAAAAGTACTTTATGACCACCACAAAAAATTTAAAAATGCAAAGTTTGTTAAATATCGTTGATTTTCATTCACGACATACTTTTTAGGTTACATAGATGTCTAAGGAGGGCCCCAAACCTGAAAATATTAGCCGCGCGGGATTAGCTGAGCGGTCTAAGGCTCTGCAGTCATGCACTGTGCGGCTGGTCCCGGCGGAGGTTCGAGTCCTCCCTCGGGCATGGGTGTGTGTGTTTTGAAACGTCCCCTTAGAAAAGTTAATGAATTATTGTGCTGATAAACCTCTTACATTATTTGATTTTCAAACAGCTGAGCAGAGCTGAACGTACTCACACATTTCGCTCTTTACTTATTCTGACCAACACTAAACTCACACGCAATTTTTTTAACGCAACGCAATCTGACTTTCAATAATCCCTACATAAGAATGGCCCTGACTAACGTTAACCTAAACCTTTCACAAATCACTTACCTCACAAAAATCTTCGTTACTCAAGCTACTGCAATACAGCGAGCTCCACTACTGCCAGCTAAATAAAAGATTCAAACTACTGAAGGCACTACTGATAGGCATAGTTAGTAAATGAAAGATTTTGATAGAGAATAAACAATGTATTTACCTTAAGTGTTCAAAAGTCATAATATATATATATCAGTCCATGATATCCAATATTACAAATTTACTCTTTCTGATGGACACACGTCCAAATCGTCCGCTCTCAAAATTCCGCCACCTTTCTCCCCACATCCACCACTGCTGGCGGCTCACCTCCAACTGCACAACGCTACGCGCTGTTAACAGCCAACTGCCCAACACTACAATAACCAACAACAATGCAAACCAGCCACAGACTGCACACAGCACAGTCAGTGATTTTCATACAGAGCGCTACGTGGCGTTACCAATATAAAAACCTAAATAGCCTACTTACAGTTTGTCCTTAGGATAATTTAGGTTAAGTAGTGTGTAAGCTTAGGGACTGATGACCTTAGCAGTTAAGTCCCATAAGATTTCACACACATTTGAACATTTCTTTCTTCAAGACAATATTCAGCCGCATTCTGTAGAGGCAATGAAAACGCTCCTGCAGCGTTTTCGCTGGCGAGTATTTGATCACACAAAACACAACCCTTAATTGGCTTCTTCCATTGTTCATCTCTGCTCACATGAACTGCTGACTACAAAGACAACATTTTGGCACAAACAACGAAATTCAGACCAGTGTAGAGAATTGGCGGAAAGCATAGTTGGCTGCTTTCTGTGACGAGGGTAGTGGAAAGTTTGTACAACGCCACGACAAATGTCTAAGTTGGAGCGGCGACTACTTAGAGATGTAGCAGGAAGGTGTGGCTAACTGTTGGAATAAAAAATTTTTGATTTTCACTGTGGTTTCATTTCACGACCGATCCCACCTCACTTTCCGAACAGCCCACGTATAACAGATAGTTAAGAAGAAACATAAGAAACATCTGGTTTTTATGGATCATGGGGCTACAGATGGTTGCAGTTCGTAGCATTTTACGTAAATCACCTTCACTATGAATTCTGAAGCATTGTTCTAGAGTCTCGGGTCAGTACCAAGAAGGTAAGACTGAAATGATCGTAGAACATAAACATATGAACTCTAATGCAGGACATAAATGTCCAACATCTGACATCACCCTGCAAGTTTGATATCCCACTCACTGTCGTGACAAACCTTAAGAAGATAAAACTAGTTCCTTCTACACCAAAGAAAAACGCATAGAGTCTTTGTGATACATGCACAATATAGCTTTCCAGAGATGTATAGCGCCCACTGTTCACATCCGGTCACGAATCAGGAATTATATTATGCTCGTATCAGTGCTATAAAATGATCATTAGTAATGAAGAATGCCTGTTACAAGGAAGCAGATGAATGCGTAGCAGTGGTGGCTGACATGTGAAATTACACATCATGCTGCCACTAACTCCGTAAACAATACATCTTTCAAGAAGAGATACACACAGGGGTTGCAGTACCTCATGAACACCTATCATAGAATCACCGTAGTTATGAACTGAAGACTCGATTGTAAATCCAAGATGCAGCAGGGGAATGGAGTTTGTCGCATAAATCTTCGTTCGCCTAGAGGAAGGTGCTGAAATAGGTTTTCCATCGATGGAGATGTTTGATCATCAACACACGAGTTGGGAGTCCTCCGATGACTGTGGTATGGAGAGGTTTAGTGTTAATGATCACAGGTAGATAGTACTCTGTCACACACAGAACACAAGAGTCGTGTATGAGTTGAATGGAGGTTATGACGCACAACTGATACCCCCTGACAGAAAACGGAAAATATGGTTAAATGTGCGATATATACCTTGCAGCAACATCTTCCTGTCTCTCTAGAATGCATCATCAGTCTACCATTAAATCATAACTTGTTAAAACTCCATCTCAACCGATCAACCCATCCACTTTCTCTCGTACTTTAATACACATGCAAGTGAATTTAGAGGCAGATGGTCCTCTTTTCTACAGGAAAGCATTAAAGACAGGAGTCAACTCACATGTATCACCATTATCTCAGTAGAAAAAAATGGATCTGAGCACTAAGGGACTTATCATCTGAGGCCATCGGTCCCCCAGAATTTAGAACTAGTTAAACCTAACTAACCTAAGGACATCACACACATCCATGCCCGAGACAGGATTCGAAACTGCGACTGTAGCAGTCGCTCGGTTGCGGACTGAAGCGCCTAGAACCGCTCGGCCACCACGGCCGGCTATCTCAGCAGACATTTCGGGATATGAGAGTGCTACGAATATGATAACTAGTGGCTGTAATCATTAAAAGATGTCTCCACAGTATCCAACGCAAGTATGTGGTCAAATGGAAAGACTTGACTCCAAATCACAGACAGCATTTCTACCAGAAAGCGTCACACTATAGATTTGAAAAGCCAGTGTACTGGTCTTAGGATTTTGTACGTTTCTTATGATACCAGTTTAGTATTGCATTTTTTAAGTGATTCGTCAGATAGCACACCATCTACTGTATGTGATCATGCTTAATCAACAATCAACAAACCTCATGAGAAATATGTAGCGGCGTGATGAGGGAGTTGCAAATACCGGTTTATTTCTACACTCTTTAGCCGGATCCCTTTCTAAATTCGGTGATTTTATTATGAACTTACACCGCCGGTGATGCGCACCCGCGCGTTCGGACTGTTAATGCACACCCTGACGATCATAATCTGTATTCAATGTCGCGATATTTGCGTGGAAAACTACTTCATTTGGAGGCAATACCGTATCTCGATGAATAAAGCTTGTATAGTTTTTAACATGAATATCTTTAGCGAGACTTCTGTGCGACATTAGAGCCAAGATCGCTTTTTATGTATGAGGGTTGAATGAAAAGTAATGTCTCCACCTTCGTTAACTGGGTTTGGATGGGAATATATTAATTAATCAAACGCAGAAATAATCTTTACAATGTGATCAGTAATTACCAATACTCACTTTTCCACATAATCACCAGCCAATTGGATACATTTCTGACAATGATGAACAAGTTTTCTGAAGCCGTCACAGAAGAAGTCGAGACTCTGTTTCCGCAACCACAGTCTCACAGTTCTCTCGACGCCTCCAGGTCGTAATGGTATACTCACGTTTCGTCTCCTGTCACAACTGAATGGAGAAAGGCGTCACCTTCATTCTCGTAACGCGAGAGGAGATCCTGGCAAATTTTAAGTCTGTGCTCTTTCATTTCAGGAGTCAGCATCTGGGCTACCATCATGCACAGATCTTGCGATAGCCAAGCAAAGTAATAATATGATCCACACGTTCTTGTTAAATGCCGATTGTGCTTGCAGTTTCTCTCTGAGTGATATGACGATCGTCCTGAATCAGTCTGTCAACATTTTGCCTGTGAAACTCGGTGGTTGCTGTCACAGGACGTCCACCTCTTTGTTTGTCACGCAGGTCAGATGTTCTCGTCTCAACGGAACACACCAGTACCTGCCGCATACCAAAGCTGCTAACTGTTGAAGAGTTACGAGGGTGGAGGTATTACTTTTCAGTCAACCCTCGTAGGATGACAGTAACATACTCGTTGCGTTCGTGTATTTTTAATAGCTGGTCGCTTAAATGATCCTAGGACACACTACTACCACTCACAAGAAAAACAAATGAGGCATTTCCATCGATCGCGGATTTTCGCTCGGTATTGTTTGGTGTCACCAGCTTTCAGATACTGGCAAAATATTGTACTTAGTGTGATGGATTTGCTGTGATCAGAGTGCTTATAAAGTATGTGTACTGTGGTCAGAGTTCCGACATGCGCGAAGGAAATGACTGAGGGGAGGTACGGATTTCACATGGATAATTGCGATGGCCTTAAGGGAGGTGATGGATTGTATGTGCAGAATTATGTTCAGTCATAAAGATGATATAGATATATATATTTCCAGAGCCTCAGCAATCAGGAGGGGGTATTTCCGATACTTCACTCATGTCATAAGATTGAGGCTGAAGTCGTAATATTTAATTGTAATTACAGTGATAAATATATGGCTGGTTCCCAGGACAATTGTGGCTGGGGTACGGAAGCGCGTGGCGGCGGTAGCCTGGGAGACTGAATAGCGAAATTGTACAGTTGGTTGCTTATTTTCGAGTTTTCACATAAAGATCTTGGCGCGCGAGGTAAGTCTCTAGTTACTCAGTGGTTTTCATCATATCCCACCTCACTGCATCTCGATAAAGTTTCGGCTTTCTAGAGGTATAAATAGTACTCTTTATGACATCTTGGATATTCGGGAATCCAGCCGGATGTTCGCGTCGTTCTCGCACGATATTTCAACAGCGTGCCTCGCTGTCTTCTTCAGGTAGCACCTGAAGAAGACAGCGAGGCACGCTGTTGAAATATCGTGCGAGAACGACGCGAACATCCGGCTGGATTCCCGAATATCCAAGATGTCAACAGCTCGCCGGGAAAGTTCAGATGGTTCAAATGGCTCTGAGCACTATGGGACTCAACTGCTGAGGTCATTAGTCCCCTAGAACTTAGAACTAGTTAAACCTAACTAACCTAAGGGCATCACAAACATCCATGCCCGTGGCAGGATTCGAACCTGCGACCGTAGCGGTCTTGCGGTTCCAGACTGCAGCGCGTTTAACCGCACGGCCACTTCGGCCGGCTTCGCCGGGAAAACATGAAGAATTACAGTACTCTTTATCATCGGAATTATACTGTGCAAGCGATCAGTAGCAATCTGCTATGTGGCCGATATCGAGAACTATCACGTAAATGGTATGATTTCTGGCAAACAATGTTAAAATACATATGTTCTTGTAATCCCAGAATCTGGAGATGGGTGTAGGAAATGCATCAGCAAGCAAGCAGTCTGGGGTCGGAAACAGTAACGCCTTTGTGCCAGGGGAACTACCGCAGACTTTGTACAACAGTTGAAGAGTGTCTGCTGCCACAGAGGGCGCTCCGATTGCGCATCAGGCAAGCATGTGTGGGGCAGTTGACTGGTGACCATTGACCATGGTGGATAACCGACCGAGCTCACGGGAGATATCTAGTGCACCTACCATTGGTGCACTAGAGCTTGTGTTCATGTTTTTTTTATTTTTTATTTATTTATTTACTTATTTATTTTTTAATTTGTTTTCGCAGTATATGTATGAGTGTCTGGTAGCCGATAGCTATATGCAGGATGCAGAGGTGCTGATTTTGTATGGTGCAGGATTTAAACTGTGTTTACTAAATCGACATGTCAATCGTTGGTGGTGATAGAGCCCAATTGGGGGTCTATTTCACGCTGCAAACTTCAAGCGTTCCTCGACAGTAGCAGAGCATTGTAACTCAGGATGTGTCTTTTGCAATAGATTGCGTATTTCACGATCTGTAGGCCACTTTTGCTGGGTTTATTGTCAGTGCAATATGACTGCTATATGTTTTTTTTTTTCGATCTGTACAAAATAGTTTTGCCACTGAAAGTTTCCTAATTTGTCTGTCTGGAGAAAATGACCGACAGTGCTCCAATGCAGGAAGCAGCAGCAGTTTGGCAGGTAAATTCCCTAATAACCAATCAGAATGCTCAAGTCACAGGAGGTTCCATGACGTCTGAAGGTCACAAGACATCCTTTGTTCAGGGTATAGGAGCCTCTACAGCAGGGGCGGGCAGGAATCGTGCACATGTGCGGTGCACTTGCACGCGTGCAGTTAACAGGTGTTCCGCGTGCACACAGGGGCAAGCTGGCCACCCGCTTATCTCCCATCCCCACCACACCTTCTGTCCGCTCCTTCCTCTGTAATGCGTTTTGTTTCCTAGCTTGCTTTATTGAGTGAATTAATAAGGTTAGTAGAAGTGCTTGAAAGAAATCATGGTTTGAAAGAGTACCTATTACCTACGATACGTTTTATTTAATTATCACAGGTGGAGTTTACAATACTTTAATATCTGGAACAAAATTTCTACATACAGACAAACACAAACAGTTACGTAAATTTTCATCACTGATGTTTGCTCTTAACCGAGACTTATTAATTCAGCAAATGGTTTTCCAGCTCTCGCTATATTAAGCGCAGTCTTATAACTTGCACAAACCGCTGGGCTATTATTGTTGTCGTCCTGAAAACTTGAAAACAATGCTCCATAAAATGTTAAATCAGTTAGATGAGAGACATGACGAGAGAAAGTCGCAGATCTCTCGTGACAACAGCAACTACGACAAATTCAAATGGCTCTGAGCACTATGGGACTTAACTGCAGTGGTCATCAGTCCCTCAGAACTTAGAACTACTTAAACCTAACTAACCTAAGGACATCACACACATCCATGCCCGAGGCAGGATTCGAACCTGCGGCCATAGCGGTCGCGCGGTTCCAGACTGTAGTGCCTAGAACCGCTCGGCCACTGCGGCCGGCCAACTACGACAGATTCATCTGGTATCGTCAGATCGCTCTTCTTAAGCTCAGTCAATTCCCCATCCGCTCAGAATCCGACAATAAATTGTACTCGTCCTTGTGAAATTTATTATAATGGCCTTCAATACTAAACTTCCGTTCACCAGCGAGAATACTGCCACATATTAAACATTTCGAATTTTCACGTTTTTGCACAAAGAAAAAATGATTCTCCCATTACTTTTTAAAAGATAGCAAATCTCCACTTCTCCGTTTCTTGAAATACAACGTTCACTACATAGTGCTCGCTTCGCAACAACGTCCGCAGCTTAGCCTGGCACTACACTGCCGCAACCTGCCGGCTGTCGCCACAGCCCCGGTCGACGCCTGCACGCGAGCAGCACACGTGCACCGCTGTGCACTCATGAGCCGCGTGCAACGTTTGCCCGCCCCTGCTCTACAGCCTGTTTCGAACAAGATGAGGGCAAGGTATCTATGGGAACTTCTGTGATGTCTGTGAGTCATGTGATGTCTTCTTTGTTCGAGTGTTCAGAGACAATTCAAAGCAGACCATCCTCCAACGGTTCATACAGGTGGAATGCTGTCCGTTACCCACCTTTGTAGCTTCAGAGCACCTATAGACCAGCAGCTGTTGGACATCGAAATTTCACCGAAAGTTCTAGACATTTTTCTCGTCTGTAGGACATTGCTTCGAATTCTGTTAATTTAATTGTTCTGATTTTCCCGTCTGTGCTTAGATACCAGTATGTACTTCGAGAAGTGAGGAAAATAACGTCCCTGACTCCAGCAGCAAGTATAAACTGAGCTCAGTCATCGTTTCAGAAAAGTGATGAACACCACAGCAGCTGAAAGTCTCAGAAACTTCTCTCTCTCTCTCTCTCTCTGGCAGTGCCTTCAGACAAGCAGCTAATATGGGAAAAGGGGTGAGAGACCTCATTAGGGTTAAAGAGATATTAACTTCGACTTCCAAATAGCGTCGTTTTGGCGTGTAAAATCAGACATTGCAGCTGATATTAGTTTTGGAATCTATTTTCCACATAAGAGTGTGAGGTGTCTCAGGGAGGTTCCACAAGTGTGCAGCAGACTTTTTAGAGTCTGTGTTCAAGTGTGGTGGTATACATCGCAAAACTGAAGCAAACTACAGTGCAACAATCTTTTTGAAAGTGTATTTAGAGACAAAATGGAAATGAGTGTATGGCATTGTTGGCCTGGAGGCCCCACCCAGAGAAGTTTGGCTGCCCAGTCAATGTCTTATTTCAGTCAGCGCCACATTGGGTGACTTGCGTGCTGGTGATGACGATAACACAACACCCAGTCCCCGAGCGGAGAAAATCTTCAGTCTGGCCAGGAACAGAACCCAGGCTCACTTGCAAGGGGGGTGAACACGTTACCACCCAGCTAAGCGGGCAGACATTTAGATATATATTCAGTTGGATTTAGTAACTCCTGAAGCAGCCCATGCTCAAAGACAAGGGGAGGCTGTGGCATTTCCCACAAAAGCACACGAAGTGTTTCCGGAACAGTTTCACAAGTGTGCCGTGAACTTTTTTCTGAGTCTTTGTTCAAGTGTGGTGGTGGTACTCCTCAGAATAAGACACCACAAGATGTTTAAATATTCTAACATTATCTGCAAAGCTCACTCTCTTTGTGCAGTGGTACATTTAGTTCCTCAAGTTTGGTATGTGACAATATTTCACACACAGCTTACACACCAGATGTAATAACTCCTGTAACAGGGTCATTCGTACACCGCAAATAATGCTGAGGTATTTGCTGCTTATCGTGTGGCTGCCCTGTGGCTACTGCCTGCCAGCGCTGTGAGCCCGCCAAATTACCTTTTCCAGTGGGGCATGGAGACTCTGTGGCAGGGAGCATGTGTGCCAGCATGGGTGAACATTTTTTCTCTTACGCTTCTGAAGACACTGGATTTCCATCAAATGATCTACAGTTACAGCACACACATTTATCAGCATGAGTTGCAAAGTTTAACTTAGCCTATCCTGCTGCATCTTCATTATCTGATGAAGTGTATTTCTCTCCTTCAAACATTCACCAAATAACATTGCTTTCCAACCTTTGTGCAGGTGGCTGTGGACACAGTCCTCAAATGCATGATTACAGCAAATACAACCATTAAACTCCTCCTTCTCCAGCACAGACGTCTCATCCATTGAACACATAGAACACAAAGTAAACAATTATGTTTGTCCTCCCACTCCACCAGATAGACATAGACTGAGCCAATTTCATGCCATTTTTTCTCCAGACCGCCATCTTGGATCATGTTATTGGAGGTGAGGTGGGGAGAGCTGACAGTACCCTCTCGTGGTGGTGTTCTGAACTAGGCCAGTTGGACTCTGGACCTCAAGGCGAACACACTGGATGGAGTTACTGTCAGTTACAATTCAAACTGTTTAAATAAACAATATACCGCAATGCACACAAAGTAAAGACTTACCTCCATCCTACCCAGCAGCCGAGAACACACTGAATTCTTTTCCCAGAAATTTCCAGATGGAGGAGGGAAAGGAAGGGAAGAAGTGGAGGGAGGAGGGGAGAGTAGGAGAGGATGGGGTTAGGTTAGTGGAGGTAGCCCAATTGCCCTATTTCCTTGCAAAATTTGAACTTCCTGCCGTGACGTCAGTGCGACGCTGAAACATCTGTGCCTGTCATCTTGGATTCGTCATCTTGAATGAGTTTGGCAACAATGCAGTGTGCAGTGATCCCCCCTTTGTCCCACGACTCATCTACCCCAGAGATTAATACCAAGAAATTCTTGATGAAATTTCGAGGACTGTACCATGTAGTGGAGATAACTTCACTGGACAGTGTCAAGCAGCAATTACCACCGAAAAAATTGGATGTACATGTTAGCCGAGTCAAACACTTTACCGAGTGGGCTGACGCAATGATTAGCACACTGGACTCGCTTTCGAAAGACTGTGTCTGGCCATCCTGATTCAGGCTTTTTATGATTTCCCTAAATCGCTTCATGCAAATGGTGGGTAGGTTCTTGTGAAAAGGCATGGCCAATTTCCTTTCTCATCCTTCCTTAATCCGAGCTTGTGCTCTATCTCTAATGACCTCATTGTCGATGGAACATTAAACACTAATCTCTGCCTCCTGCTCCTTGAACACTTAAGGGTACAGTTGATGAGTCATCGCAAATACCTGCACCGTTACTGCAGAAAAAGAAATTACCCCATAGAACAAGAATAGCACATAATGTATCTTATGAGCTTAGGTATAAGGACAACTGATAAAATAGCAGTGTATCTTGTTTAATTTTGTATTTTTTTATTTGCTATTACTGTTTTCTGTAAGATACGATTTTTTTCTGAGCAGATGGGATTCATGGTCATTCCTTTCTCCTAGATTGTATCAAAGATGGATGACATTGAAATATATTTTCACGGGTATAATGTTTTTGCACATATGTGTAGCAGAGGTGATTAAAATCTAGCCATTGGAGAACACAAATTGAAAGGGTCATGAAGCAATACACCATACATGGACAGTTAAGTACAACATTGTTAACATCACAGCAGTTTCTACTGGGACTGTAACAAGCGGAAAAAGAATTTTCAACAGAGACACGTCACATTGTACCACTAGTAAAAAGTAATACAGAATTCTCCTTTCATGTTTCTAGAGTTAATGTTTATTCAGATCGAGATGAGGTGTATATTAACATCCAGTTTACAGTTGCTAGTTTAAATTTTTCTTACCAATGTTTCACACTCGTCTGTATCCTGTCAAATGAAAAATTTTCGGTAACTGAGTACAAATGCAAGCTAGTAAAGTCTTATTTAGAACAAATAGATACGCATATTGTCATGTCAATAGGAGACCTAATCAGTTGTGTCAAGGAGTTAGTCACAATTTTTCCATTACAGGTGGCTCTAACTGACAAGTGACCCCGTAAAAGTCAGTTGTTTCTAGGAAATATTGAAGCACAGAAGTGTAATAATGTAGTATCAATGCCGCAGCCACATTTTCAGCTGACTGTCAGGCACTTTTTACGTACTATGTTTTCTCAGAGACAGTAATAGTGAATCGCAATAGTAATAAGCCATTTACGACAATGACAAAATTAGTGTTAAAACAAAGTGGACTGTAAGTAAATGAAACCAAGTCTGATACAGCCATTACAAAGTTTCACCTTCGTCCTACCATTACCGGTACTGCTAGGGAACTTCAGCAATGATGTATTGGTCGGAGAAAACTTTTACCGCGTTATCCTGTTTAACTTAAAGTGTCTGAATAATAATTCAGATTCCACTTTACTGCAGGCAATATGTGAATTAGTCATAGCAGAAAAAGGAGAAACTTCGGTAGATGATTTGTTACAGCATATGCGGAAACATCAAGAGTACTGTAAACAAAAACTGTTACAATCAGTGTGTCAATCACTAGTGATATGGTGATGCTTGTGCATTGTACTTTTGTCTCAGATAAAGAATAAATCATGCAAAGGGAGAACCATGCATGAAATTCTTTTGGAGTGGATTGGTACTAGTAAGTAGCATATTTTAGAGTGATATGTAAAAAGAAGCTAGGTAGGAAAATAATGTTGAGCTAGGATGAGAGTTTCTTTGTGCTTGAAGAAACAAAAGATTCAAAGTTGATATAAATGTGTAGAATAGTTAACCAAACAGATAGCAAAGGGTAAAATTCGTAACGAATTTTATTGAAGTGGAGAGGAATGTTATGCGACAAATTAGGAAGGAAAGGGGAGAGTAAAATTTTCTATGTTCGAATAGCCGGCATTACTCAAGTATCAACAGCCGCTATCAGGGAAGAGTAGACATTTCAACACCGTTACTCTGTCAGGAAGAAAGCAGCCTCGATACTCTCGAGCGAGACTGCAACCGAGTTCAGCAGAAAATCGTTGGAAGAGAGCAGGCCAAGTTGTCTCCCTAACATTATGTAAGAAACGCTAGGTATGACGCAACATCCTATACAGTAAGGACGCTATAACATATTCGTTAAGCAAATGTAGCGGAAGTGAAGACAGCTGACGGCTAGAGAAGAGAAAAGCCGATTCAGTCATTACGAATGACTTCGTAGAGCAGAGCCTCTCATCAACGACATGGATGATCCACCCCTACTAGTCTAGAGCAGTAGATGAGTAGGATCGACAGAATTCATGTGGCTTTTACTTGATTCTCTGGTTACTGTATGGTATCATCTTGTGTTAGAGATTGTTCTATTGTTTGTCTTAGACTTGCTGCCTTACGAGAAGTTCAGCGATCCCTCCCGCCCCATCCCCAAGGGGCTGTGGTGGCGGGCTAATTTTTGCACCAGCAGATGCCCCCCTCGAACATAACCAACTTCGTATTCTACACATTTTTTTCGTGTGAAGCTTATTTTTCGAGTTATTCTGGTTTGTCAACTTAAAATTTACACCCTGTATACACCGCCAATAGATCGCAGACATTACTATTTGACATAAATTTGAACTTGATAGCTAAGATTAGATGGGTAGATCACATAACTAATGAGGAGGTATTGGTGGTGGTGATGGTTGTTGGGATGTTTAAGGGGGGACTAAACAGCGAAGGTCATCAGTCCCCCAGAGGAGGTATTGAATAGAACTGGAGAGAAGAGAAATTTGTTTCAAAACTTGACTAGAAGAAGGGATCGGATGGTAGGGCATATTCTGAGGCATCAAGGGATCACCAATTTAGTATTGGAGGGCAGCGTGGAGGCTAAAAATCGTAGAGGGAGACCAAGAGATGAATACACTAAACAGATTCAGAAGGATGTAGGTTGCAGTAGTTACTGGGAGGTGAAGAGGCTTGCACATGATAGAGTAGCACGGGCAGCTGCATCAAACCAGTCTCTGGACTGAAGACCACAACAACAATAACAGTTCTGCCTGTTCTTGAGTAAAGTGGACCTTAACGTACGGCCGTATCTTTTTATTGCATTTACTCAGAACTTTAAATGTTTTACTCCTCCAGGGGACCGTGGACCTTAGTACTCGATACTTCTACCTATTCCAGAGGAAAATAGTCTTAACAGACGTACAGGCGAACGAACAACAAAAATATGTTTTCGGAAATTGTGGGAAACGTAAAGCAAGATGGTCAGACGGGTTTTGAACTATAGTGTAAAATGGTTGAAATGGCTCTGAGCACTATGGGACTTAACATCTGAGGTCATCAGTCCCCTAGAACTTAGAACTACTTAAACCTAACTAACCTAAGGACATCACACATCCATGCCCGAGGCAGGATTCGAACCTGCGACCGTATCGATCGCCCGGTTCCAGATTAAAGCACCTAGAACCGCTCTGCCACACCGGCCGGCAAACCATAGTTTATTAACTACATAAACAGAAAATAATGATAGTACCTAAGGAAAAAAAGAAACAAAGACAGAAGCATAGGCCAGCGTGAGTTCTCAAAATGTAACGTTATCTAGTAACACAGAAATATGTTTCGTATTAAGAACTGAACCCTAAAGGCAAGTCCATCGCAGTTGGCATTTGTTCAAGAACTGAGGTACCGTGCAGTCGCAATATATGAAACGCGACCACGGGAACTGCAGCTAGTGTTGCTACTGTACGAGAACGCCCGTCTACACCCTGCTGATTTCACAAAAAGACCTGTCCAGAAACTTGGCTGGAAAGCACACCTCCGTGCTTCTTCTTCTGACCAAGGACCCACAAACTATTAAGAAAATTTATTTGTGGATGAAAATGCTTTTTAAACTAGGATTGACGACATTTTTATCTCCAAACCAGTAGCTTTCTACAGGTGTGCAATCCAAAAACTGGCTGACGATCGTCAGATTGCTTTAGTTACTGGTGAGTGCGGGGATGTGTCATTGGTGGTTAATTTCTCTCTGACGTTTTCCTGTTATATTCAATAAACCAACGAGAAGAACTATGAGAAATATTCTCTGTTCTAATGCATATGAATTACAATTTATCTGAATAGCTTTACGACGAAAGTCTACTTTACTAAAACAAATACTATCTGCAACACGAGCCTGCACAAAATTTCATGTATTTGCAAGATATTATGCACTTTTGTGCCTGATGTGGTCTGTATCCAGTGAAGCCTCTTTTCCTGACCAAGAAGCATTTTACAGTTACCACAAAAATAGTATAGGAAACTCGCGTTGAGAATAGATCCAAAAAGAAACCAGTTAACAAGTTATTCAGTGCCACATATAATCAACTGAATTGTGTATTCACAAAAAATTAAGATCCATGTTGGTATAGGCAAAAAAATAGAAGCTTTAACAAGGATGGAAGATAATGCAAGATAACAGTTTCCTAAAGATTGACCGTTACATTTAGGGGGTACTGAGATTGAAATTTCGATTATACTTGGTGAAGTTAAGAGTTCTATAATAGTTTTCGATCTGGAAGCTTATAGCTTCCATTAGTTTCTTTCTCCGACACTTCCGTAAATAATTTGAGTCAGTATTCTGCAACCATGACTTATTAGACTGACTGTTCGGTATCTACATCTACATTTATACTCCGCAAGCCACCCAACGGTGTGTGGCTGAGGGCACTTTACGTGCCACTGTCATTACCTCCCTTTCCTGTTCCAGTCGCGTATGGTTCGCGGGAAGAACGACTGTCTGAAAGCCTCCTTGCGCGCTCAATCTCTCTAATTTTACATTCGTGATCTCCTCGGGAGGTATAAGTAGGGGGAAGCAATATATTCGATACCTCAACCAGAAACGCACCCTCTCGAAACCTGGCGAGCAATCTACACCGCGATGCAGAGCGCCTCTCTTGCAGAGTCTGCCACTTGAGTTTATTAAACATATCCGTAACGCTATCACGGTTACCAAATAACCCTGTGACGAAACGCGCCGCTCTTCTTTGGATCTTCTCTATCTCCTCCGTCAAACCGATCTGGTACGGACCCCACACTGATGAGCAATACTCAAGTATAGGTCGAACGAATGTTTTGTAAGCCACCTCCTTTGTTGATGGACTACATTTTCTAAGCACTCTCTCAATGAATCTCAACCTGGTACCCGCCTTACCAACAATTAATTTTATATGATCTTTCCACTTCAAATCGTTCTGTACGTATATTCCCAGATATTTTACACAAGTAACTGCTACCAGAGTTTGTTCCGCTATCATATAATCATACAATAAAGGATCCTTCTTTCTATGTATTCGCAATACATTACATTTGTCTATGTTAAGGGACAGTTGCCACTCCCTGCACCAAGTGCCTATCCGCTGCAGATCTTCCTGCATTTCGCTACAACTTTCCTATGCTGCAACTTCTCTGTATACTACAGCATCATCCGCGAAAAGCCGCATGGAACTTCCGATACTATCTACTAAGTCATTTATATATATTGTGAAAAGCAATGGTCCCATAACACTCCCCTGTGGCACGCCAGAGGTTACTTTAACGTCTGTAGACGTTTCTCCATTGATAACAACATGCTGTGTTCTGTTTGCTAAAAACTCTTCAATCCAGCCACACAGCTGGTCTGATATTCCGTAGGCTCTTACATTGTTTATCAGGCGACAGTGCGGAACTGTATCGAACGCCTTCCGGAAGTCAAGAAAAATAGCATCTACCTGGGAGCCTGTATCTAATATTTTCTGGGTCTCATGAACAAATAAAGCGAGTTGGGTCTCACACGATCGCTGTTTCCGGAATCCATGTTGATTCCTACATAGTAGATTCTGGGTTTCCAAAAACGACATGATACTCGAGCAAAAAACATGTTCTAAAATTCTACAACAGATCGACATCAGAGATATAGGTCTATAGTTTTGCGCATCTGCTCGACGACCCTTCTTGAAGACTGGGACTACCTGTGCTC
The DNA here is from genome assembly GCF_021461395.2 of Schistocerca americana. Taxonomy (NCBI): domain Eukaryota; kingdom Metazoa; phylum Arthropoda; class Insecta; order Orthoptera; family Acrididae; genus Schistocerca; species Schistocerca americana. The sequence continues at coordinate 375,602,224 of NC_060130.1, read as the reverse complement.
TTTTCCAATCATTTGGAACCCTCCGTTCCTCTAGAGACTTGCGGTACACGGCTGTTAGAAGGGGAGCAAGTTCTTTCGCGTACTCTGTGTAGAATCGAATTGGTATCCCGTCAGGTCCAGTGGACTTTCCTCTATTGAGTGATTCCAGTTGCTTTTCTATTCCTTGGACACTTATTTCGATGTCAGCCATTTTTTCGTTTGTGCGAGGATTTAGAGAAGGAACTGCAGTGCGGTCTTCCTCTGTGAAACAGCTTTGGAAAAAGGTATTTAGTATTTCAGCTTTACGCGTGTCATCCTCTGTTTCAATGCCATCATCATCCCGGAGTGTCTGGATATGCTGTTTCGAGCCACTTACCGATTTAACGTAAGACCAGAACTTCCTAGGATTTTCTGTCAAGTCGGTACATAGAATTTTACTTTCGAATTCACTGAACGCTTCACGCATCGCCCTCCTTACGCTAACTTTGACATCGTTTAGCTTCTGTTTGTCTGAGAGGTTTTGGCTGCGTTTAAACTTGGAGTGAAGCTCTCTTTGCTTTCGCAGTAGTTTCCTAACTTTGTTGTTGTACCACGGTGGGTTTTTCCCGTCCCTCACAGTTTTACTCGGCACGTACCTGTCTAAAACGCGTTTTACGATTGCCTTGAACTTTTTCCGTAAACACTCAACATTGTCAGTGTCGGAACAGAAATTTTCGTTTTGATCTGTTAGGTAGTCTGAAATTTGCCTTCTATTACTCTTGCTAAACAGATAAACCTTCCTCCCTTTTTTTATATTCCTATTAACTTCCATATTCAGGGATGCTGCAACGGCCTTATGATCACTGATTCCCTGTTCTGCACTTAAAGAGTCGAAAAGTTCGGGTCTGTTTGTTGTCAGTAGGTCCAAGATGTTATCTCCACGAGTCGGTTCTCTGTTTAATTGCTCGAGGTAATTTTCGGATAGTGCACTCAGTATATCACTCGATGCTCTGTCCCTACCACCCGTTCTAAACATCTGAGTGTCCCAGTCTATATCTGGTAAATTGAAATCTCCACCTAAGACTATAACATGCTGAGAAAATTTATGTGAAATGTATTCCAAATTTTCTCTCAGTTGTTCTGCTGAGTCGGGAGGTCGGTAAAAGGAGCCAATTATTAACCTATCTCGGTTGTAGAGTGTAACCTCCACCCATAATAATTCACAGGAACTATCCACTTCTACTTCACTACAGGATAAACTACTACTAACAGCGACTAACACTCCACCACCGGTTGCATGCAATCTATCCTTTCTAAACACCGTCTGTACCTTTGTAAAAATTTCGGCAGAATTTATCTCTGGCTTAAGCCAGCTTTCTGTACCTATAACGATTTCAGCTTCGGTCCTTTCTATCAGCGCTTGACGTTCTGGTACTTTACCAACGCAGCTTCGACAGTTGACAATTACAATACCGATTGCTGATTGGTCCCCGCATGTCCTGACTTTGCCCCGCACCCGTTGAGGCTGTTGCCCTTTCTGTACTTTCCCAAGGCCATCTAACCTAAAAAACAGTCCAGCCCACGCCACACAACCCCTGCTACCCGTGTAGCCGCTTGTTGCGTGTAGTGGACTCCTGACTTATCCAGCGGACCCCGAAACCCCACCACCCTATGGCGCAAGTGGAGGAATCTGCAGCCCACATGGTCGCAGAACCGTCTCAGCCTCTGATTCAGACCCTCCACTCGGCTCTGTACCAAAGGTCCGCAGTCAGTCCTGTCGACGATGCTGCAGATGGTGAGCTCTGCTTTCATCCCGCTAGCGAGACTGGCAGTCTCCACCAAATCGGATAGCCGCCGGAAGCCAGAGAGGATTTCCTCCGATCCATAGCGACACACATCATTGGTGCCGACATGATTGACCACCTGCAGATGGGTGCACCCTGTACCCTTCATGGCATCCGGAAGGACCCTTTCCACATCTGGAATGACTCCCCCCGGTATGCACACGGGGTGCACATTGGTTTCCTTCCCCTCTCTTGCTGCCATTTCCCTAAGGGGCCCCATTACGCGCCTGACGTTGGAGCTCCCAACTACCAGTAAGCCCACCCTCTGCGACCGCCCGGATCTTGCAGACTGAGGGGCAACCTCTGGAACAGGACAAGCAGCCATATCAGGCCGAAGATCAGTATCAGCCTGAGACAGAGCCTGAAACCGGTTCGTCAGACAAACTGGAGAGGCCTTCCGTTCAGCCCTCCGGAATGTCTTTCGCCCCCTGCCACACCTTGAGACGACCTCCCACTCTACCACAGGTGAGGGATCAGCCTCAATGCGGGCAGTATCCCGGGCAACCACAGTCGTAGTCCGATCGGGGGATGCATGGGACGAACTGGCCGTCCCCGACAAACCCCCATCCGGACCCCCACAGTGATGCCCATTGGCAACAGCCTCAAGCTGTGTGACCGAAGCCAACACTGCCTGAAGCTGAGAGCGAAGGGATGCCAACTCAGCCTGCATCCAAACACAGCAGTTGCAGTCCCTATCCATGCTAAAAACTGTTTTGCAAAGAACGTCTGAACTAATCTACAGAGAGCGCAAACAAATCGACAAAATTTAAACGGTTATTAAAATACAAGATTGCCTAGTAAATGCAGTAATGCTGCTACTTGTGCACTGCTGACACTGCTCGGCGGCGGAAGGAGACTACGCGAATTTACACTATTCAGGTACTAAAACGCGATGCTACAACTCTCAAATACTATAATACGCCCGAAATTTATGAATTAAACAATGCAAGTACCAAAAACACGCAAAGAAATTAAGAATTAAACTATGTAACAAATGAGTGAGCTAGGAGTATACGACTTGCTGCTGCAGCTGCTTATCCAACGGCGGCAGGGAGCACACTCCCATGTCTCATGTGTCAACAACTGTCATTTTTGGCATCGGAATTATTACTTTCTTCTTGAAGTGTGAGGGTATTTTTCCCGTATCATATATCTTGTGTGTCCGATGGAATCGTTTGCCATGATTTTCGCCGGCCTCTGTGACCGAGCGGTTTTAGGCTCTTCAGTCCGGAACGACGCTGCTGCTACGGTCGAAGGTTCGAATCCTGCCTCGGGCATGGATGTGTGTGTTGTCCTTAGGTTAGTTAGTTTTAAGTAGTTCTAAGTCTATGGGACTGATGACCTCAAATGTTAAGTCCCATAGTGCTTAGAGCCATTTAAACAATTTGAACCACGATTTTCCTCCTGAGGATATCAATAATGCCGAGAGAATGTCGTCTACTCAAAGTGCCTTGTTGCGACTTACGTGATTCAGTACGCTGTCAATTCACTTCCGTATCTCACGTCGTATCCAAGGATTTTGTTTATCTATCACAACGTATTAAGCCTTGAAGAAATAATTCTTAACCGAAGGAATTTAGTTCCAACTGGAATTTAGATTCAGATAACAATAGACGGTGTAACTAATTTATTTACCAACCATGATGGGGTACCTGCGTAGTGTGTGGGGTCATGGAGTGTTGGAGCAATGAACATATACAATAGTTAGCAATTTATTTCCTGTAAAAGATGAAGTATGAGTTATAATGATGCAACAAACAGCTGCTGTTGAACTGTGTCCAACAAATGAGGTTTTCAGTTTCTAGTAAACATAAGACAGAAAAAAATAATCATAAGAGCTACTGTAGAGTTGGGCCATTCAAATAATTCCCCCTAATCATAATTTATTGTACTTAGTTTGGAGTCACTGAACCTGGAAATTATTATTAATTACGATTTAGCCCTGACCCCTAGTTACAGAGATGCAAATAAAATTCAATAGCCTGTTCATTTGGTTAACTAGGCTACTACCTTCTGTGTGTCTTTCGAAAACAAGTATTACACGCAGAAGATACAGTTCAGCTGTGGAAAAACTTGTTTTGCCAATAGGCAGAGACATTATAACATTCCAGAATAAATTTGGCAACACTGTGACCACTTACTTACTTCTTGGAGTGGCAGAGGATTATCCTCATTTTGATTAAATATTCCTACTGGTTGCCAGTTAGGGGTTGAAACAATGTTTTTTATTCCAGAAAGCTCGTTTCAAGCTCAACGACAGCCACTCCCGTCTTTTACATTGCAGACTATCCGTCTTCGCCATCACTGGAGTAAAGACAGAGCTCCATGAGGCAATCGTCCAAAACTCAGCGGTAAAGTGTTCACCTTTCAAAGGGATGAATGTGGCAGTTGTCGATTGAAATCTCGCTGGAAACGTGATTTTTACTTCTTCTGTGACAAAGTTACGCTCAGGCAGATCAACAATCAGTAAAGAAATTAGAAAACTTGTCCCTCATGTCAATTTTGTTACCTTGATTCAATACATTGTAAAGCCAAAACTGGAAAACGTAAAGATTTGCAAATTTTTATTGCTGCTTTTTCTGCCTATACATAGACAATTTTTATTTTTTATGAAGAAACGATTGTTGTGACTTAACTGGGGCACTGAATAATTTGCTAACTGGATTTCGTTACGTGACTGCCTTTACTGCTACTTTTCCATACTTTCGTGATAGTACTGTAACACTGCTTCTTAATTATCATAGATTGCACATTATCACAGATAATTTTTATGCGAAAAATATGTAATATCTTCCTAATTCCTGACGAATTTGGCACGTTTGTTTTATGGGTACCTTGTCTTATCATAGAAGACGTTTATTGTAAGGTTGTCATGGTAAGCTTGTAATGGTACTTGAATTACGTAACCACTATGGTACCTCACCTGAACCTCTCGATACCAGTAATATTCTACTGTATTTCTGTTAACTACTTAACATATTTCTGAGACAACATTCAGATTTCATTTCACTTTTGATACATCGATATGTTTATATTGCAATGATATTATTCTTATGTGTATTCTTTCTTTTGTCACTATGATCTTGACGTACTTGTAACTCTGATTTTTGAGCGCGTAAGCGATAGTTAGTTAGTTGAGTTGTTAGAGAGTCGGACCTTGGCACGGTCAAGTGTTGGACGTCAAGTTGGAAAGATGCTTAACGTAGTCAGCTTATAAAATGTGAACTTTACCAGTGACTGTGAGGAAGATGTTTTCAAGTATGTTTTGTATTGTGATGTGATGTTTTGTGTTTGCGTGATATTGCAATAAAAGCAATTAAAAGGAAGTGTAACTTAATTTCGGAGTGCTGATTATTTTTTTTACATCACCATTGTCCAGCGAAAGTGTAATCTTGAAGAATGTTTTGTGAAGTGCATCTACATAACTTTTGAATATAGCAGGATAAAACCTAGGCCTCTTTGCATTCGAGCTTGGAATCATAACCACCTAGGTTTTCAACGACTGAGCCACGATTTTACGACGAGACCAGCGTGGGAAACACAAAAAGATGAGTGCCTAGTTTTTTGATTATTACATGAAATGACTTTATTAACTGTGCTCTAATGACACCTGCCACATAATATGACTGTTGTTGCCCGAAAATGCAGTATTTAGCAGCGTGAGCAACACCACAATCGTTACTAAATGCTGACCTTTGTTGTGGTAGGGTTGTTAGGAGCTGCAATTAACTTGCTAGTAGGTTGTATAATTTTTACGCTCTATGTTAGTACATTGACCATATCGGACAAACATACGAAATAAGTTAATCATCAGCAATATAGTCCACCATATTATCAAACATTATCGAACTTGCACTATGGTCGCTCACCTTCTTCATTTTTTTCACTGCTTTTTGAGTCGTGTTTTTTGGTTATTGTGAAAGATTTCCTTGTACTGACTGCTTTTTATTAAAAAGAATGTTACTTACCCTTGATGTTAATAGCCTCAGATGATGCTAAAAGAGCAAATCACTTCCCGTGAATGAGCTTCATGTTTGCAGTACGTAAAGGATAAAATAAAATGAAAATAGCTACGACAGATCCTGAAGAGTAGGGCCTGTCCAAATAATTCCCACTGATCTTTATATATGATGTTTGCATTACAATCGGCGAGTCTGGATATTATTTGCAACTATGAATTATATTAAAATCATAGTTACAGAACTGCGAATAAAACTCACTGGGCTATGCGTCACATATTTTGGCTGCCAATCAATGCAGTAGCAGCCGTAGCAGGAAGCTTCGGCACTTTTTCGACAGGCAAGCTCGCCAACTGCTAGCGAGTTCAGCACATCGGCTGAGCCAACGCCACCTAGTAAAACAGCCTCACAGCCCATATCTCAGGCGGCTAAGGCTCTTATAGAGCCCTACAGACGGCTGTGACGTCACGCGCAGGGTTCATAACACACCGAGCTCTGAGTCTGTTGGAAGTACTTCGGGTCGAGTGACCATTTACGTTTTAGATTGTGCTAAATAAGTTATAGCACTGATCAGAATACCACGGAGCTGTTTAGAGCCAAATTGCAGAGGCAATTAAGGCAGTTTCTGTGTTTTTTTTTCCGTCTGATGAATTTCTAAGACGGAAATGGATCTCGGCTGTTCACAGACAAGATTGGATGCCAGGTAAATATTCAGTTGTAAGTATAGTTGTGTTTTTTAACTACTACAATACCATTACATTATTCTTAAATGTATTTCGAATGGAAGCAAATCACAATCCCGCCAACCTTAACGGTCGTTTGCGTAACATCTTTAACAATCAACTGTACGCTCCTTTTAAGGCCTGTGACCTACATTTCAACGAAGAAGATATATTAAGCAGTACAAGTATGTACGACCCAAGAACTGGCAAACTGTTAACAGCATCATTGGATCATCGACGCTTAAGAAAAGATAGCTTAAAAAACCAAATGTTAGACAGAGGCCGACATTTGTAAATTACAATGTCGTAAGGAGGAAGTTGACTGTATAGTTGCATCTCGTTTGATGTTAAGCTTTTTTTTCAGATGCTGTACCTTCAAAGTTACCGGGATGCACTTCATATTTGTCCAATACGCCAACATCAGCCCGAGAGGACCCCGAAAGTCGTAGGGAGCGACTAGAAAACACTGCCCTTCACATTGCCATTCGAGAAAGTGTACAAACGCAGGAGAAGTTGATAGAAGCGACTTCTTTCTGTAATTTGGTGCAGCTAAAAAGTAAAGTAAGTGACAGTGATAAGCATAGTGCCTGGATCGTAGTTAACAAATTAGACAGTGTGTGCTTATTATTAATTAACCACAATCCTTACCCAAGAGTAGTTTGCTACTCTGTTGTAAACAGTGATTTATTTCTGTCTTTTTATTAATGGTGTGGAATTGAAAAACTTTCCAAAAAAGTCTGCAACACACAAGAGGTGAGTGATGCTCTTAAGGGAATTTATTTGGTATATAGTAAAGATGAGGTTCCTATTGATAGTGTTCTGTTGTTCATTGAAGACAATTTGCGGAATTTAGTAGAGAAGTTGCCTGAAAGGGAAACTAAAATACATTTTTTAAAGGAACAGGTTTCAGTCCTGAAATGTAACATTTCATCTCAGTTCAGATATTATGCTGACTCTCTGATTATGTGGTCATTCGTAAATACTATTAGGTCAAGTGGATATAAGTTTGTCAGAAGCACTGGCATTATTTCTGTGCCAAATCCAAATACACTGTCCAGGCTTTGTAGTAAGCTTTTATCTAGTCCAACCATTGAACAACAAAGTGATCAGTTTCTGAGTTATATCTCTCAGAAAGCTGTAACACTAGTCTCATAGGATAAAACTGTTCTTCTGTTAACTGATGAAATAAATTTGAAATCCCAGCTTCATTACAAAGGTGGAGATATTGCCTTCAACAGCGACAAATTTTTGTGTGCAACCAGTGCTTATGTTTTTTATGATATAAAGTTTAGATTCACCTTTCAAGGATATGGTTTACATTCTCCCAGTTAAAACAATTCAGGCTGAAATACTTTTTTCATACACAAAAAAGTAATTCTTAAGTTAGAACCAGCTGGATTTGAGGTGGTTGCGTTAGTGGCAGACAATAATTCAATTAACAGAAATGCAATATCTAACTTTAGTACTCTGCCTAGAAGTAAAGGTAAAGTATCGTCACCCTGCACAAACTTCTGCAGATCGTCCACTGTACTATTCTGTGAACACAGTTCATCTTTGAAAGTGTATCTGTAACAACTGATTCAATGAAAAGGAGCAGAATCTGTGTTTTCCTGATTTCAGTGAGACCATGGAGGGAGGTCTTGCTTCAGTCACGGCACTGAAAGAGCTACACATGACTCAAAAAGATGATTTATTACAATACAGAAATTCTGTAACTTCAAAATCTCTTTTTACAAATTCAACTGAAAGGCAAAATGTTGAACTGGTGCTTCGTTTCTTTAATGCTACGACAGTTATTGCTTTGCAGAGACTAGGCTCTAAGAAAGGAATCCAAAATTGAGAAATCACTGCGACGTTCATAAAAATAATAAATCTTTGGTGGTCAGCGGCTAAGAAATGTTTTCCAGGAACCTGTCACTTCTAATTCCCATCACATATTTGATTTTTTAAAGAGCTTTGTGTCTTGGTTAGATTTATTGTATGGGCTGAATGATAACAGTAAACTTTCTAAAGAGACACACTGAGTTCTAAAACATACAACAGCTGCTTTGATTGATTTCAGTAGCTATTGGCTGTCTGACAAAAACAGGTCCTATTTGCTCCTTGGAAACTGACAGTTTGGAAGATAGGTGCAGTAAATACCACCAGCTAAGTGGGGGAAATTACCACAGTTCTCTTAGTCAGGTTTTTTGAAACTGAGCAAAAACTTAGGGCTCGGAGCATGTTTTCCCTTATAGTACAGTCTAAAGCAGTTGGAGACGTGGTTATTAAGGTATCAGATATTTTTGAAACAACTTTTGAAATCCAGGAGTTTAAAGATACCCCAGTACCAGATTTATTAAATGTGGTGGTAGATGGCCGGCCGGAGTGGCCGAGCGGTTAAAGGCGCTACAGTCTGGAACCGCACGACCGCTACGGTCGCAGGTTCGAATCCTGCCTCGGGCATGGATGTGTGTGATGTCCTTAGGTTAGTTAGGTTTAAGTAATTCTAAGTTCTAGGGGACTTATGACCACAGCAGTTGAGTCCCATAGTGCTCAGAGCCATTTGAACCATTTGGTGGTAGATGTGAATGATCTTGAAGGGATTGCGGAGGACACCTGGCCGTTATTGCACTACAGATCGGGATACTGCTCACACCAAGCGCTGAAAAAAACTCACTGTGAGTATTGAAAAGTATTTCTCATTTCAGTGAAGTAAAGCAGGATGATCATTTGATAATGGCAAAGGATCAAAGAAGATGTAGTGGCATCTGCTACTTACATTTATTTAACTTTTCAAAAAATTATAAAAGAAGATGAAATTTTATTTCCACAACAGGCAAATCAGAGGTTTGTGCTTTTGAAGGTAGCATCCTGTAACATTCTCACTGATTTTTTTAGTGGATTTCGATGTAAAAACAGACATAGCCTTGAATCTATCAGGTGTTCCATACTGCTCTGTTGTGTAAATATCAAATTAAATTATTATACTAAGAGAAGAAATGATGCAACTAGGAAGAAAAATTTTAATGTTTTTAAAAGAATGAAAAATGTAACTAAAGTGTACGTTAATTTTTTGTTGACATGTAGAACAGTGGTTTGGAAAACATATTATGAGGTGAAATAAAAAGTCACTTACATATTTTTACTTAATTACATTCCGTTTCTTCCCACCCCCTCGCTTTCTGTGTGTATGTATGTGTGTGTGTGTGTGTGTGTGTGTGTGTGTGTGTGTATGGTCTTATTTCTGCCTGCCTGTCTGTGTGTGTGCGTGTGTGAAAATTACATGTAACAGAATTTCTCAATTATTATAATGAGTCATGAATATGTGTTTCCTTAATCATTGATGACATTACATGAATCAGTAGATTATGTAATATTTGCATTAATTTGTGTGCCTATTCTTTAAATGTGTATTCGTATGAAACAAAATTTTGGTGGCTAGGTTTCAGCTAATTCGGTAATTTACCAGTAACAGAAAATGAACATGTTATGGGTTCAAATGTCTCTGAGCACTATGGGACTTAACATCTGTGGTCATCAGTCCCCTAGAACTTAGAACTATTTAAACCTAACTAACCTAAGGACATCACACACATCCATGCCCGAGGCAGGATTCGAACCTGCGACCGTAACAGTCCCTCGGTTCCGGACTGAGCGCCTAGAACCGCTAGACCACCGCGGCCGGCTAAACATGTTATACGCCTGCTATATTTTACAATTAGTGATTCACATCTACGCTTGTTTTCCTTTAAAATGTGTTAATTTTTTTATTCTGATCAAACATATTGTTATATAAAAAGACGCAAATTATCATTTATGTATCGTCACTCTATGAGCCTATGCTAAAATTACAAAGCTGCACCTCAACGAAGTCGAAATATTGCGGATATGAGATGTGCAGTTATAGTAGGCACCAGTGAAGAAAATTATGACCATTTTTATTTTACATTATTTGAAATGACAATTTACATTTATGCCACAAGACGCAGGAAGTAATGGTACATTCGCGTAATTGAAGCGTCCGTGTTGCAGGGTCTGCCAAAGTGCCGATATTGTATGACCCCAGCTGCGACGTCAGGATGCTTTGTTCCTAAGTGGGGTTGGTTGAGCGAACGTATTCTTCCCGTCTCTACTCTAATGGAGAATTATCAACATTGCAGAGTACGTTTGGCAACCACGTGACCGTCGATTTACTTCTTGGTATAGTTCAGAGCTTCTGTGCTAAATTCACTTGATATTTCGTTGTCATTTCTGATAAATAATCTGAATGATTCTCACTTAAGGTGTGACACTGGAATGCCAAATTAATTTTTTGATATCAGGAAGGTCGAACCTATAACTAATCTCATCTCTGACATTATTAACTATCTCTTTTAATCAACAACACAACAGTGAGAGCGTACTCCTAGCAAGTACGGCTCGCTAGGTAAGTGGTGATGTGGCTACTTTCTGTAGGTTCTAATCTCGCTGCAGACCAAAACATTTTGTTTGCTTTTTACATCATCTATTACCAAACTGTAAGCTTCCAGATTAAAAGCCATTAAGTAAATCTTAACGTCACCATCGTAACTCTCATCGCAGTTTCGATTTAGTATCCCCTAGATCTAAAGGTGAAAATTTAAAAAGTTGTGACCTTTCATCTTTTATATTAGAACGTAGAATATTGGAATAGTGATTTTCTTTAGTTTGCGAGGTGGCAGGGTGGAGAAGAGTTTTTACCTCTTTAATTCTGACTAATTATGCATGAGAAGGAGACACGCATTCGACCCCCTCCTTACCTACCACCTAATTAATTATGCGCACAACGGTAATGAAAGGAAATGATGGTGGATCCTGCTAGTTGGTAAAATAAGGAGTGCACACTTACTTAATTTAATAAAAATCGTAATCTACTCAGAGAAAGAAAAGAGACCTTTATCATAATAAACAAGAGGGAATGGGATTCTGCATATATCTACGAAATGATACGCGGATTAAATATTACAATGAGATTTATTATACATCAGAACATAAAGGCACATGATTATCGACACAAACAGTAGGCTAAAGGATAGGGTATACTGAACTATTATGAGAATAAGAGTTGGCTCGAGAACAAGAGGCTCCTACTCTCTGTGATGCAGTAGATTGACAGTAATGACTGGAGATCCTAATGAATCAAATATTAGTCTCCCGACTATATCGCAGTATCACGAGTAGTAGTGAGAGCTCAAATGGGATCACATGGAGAAACAAGCAAGGTGGACTTGTAGCAAAGCGAGCGCGAGTGCTGCTGAGTGATTTAGTATAAAAATGATAGGTCTTAAATGCCGAAGCCGCAAAATACTGTACCAGACTTGAAATCTGCAGCATTTCGTCGGTAGGCAGCGTTCTGATGATGTAGGCGCCGACTTCTGCTGTGCAGAAGTTCTGCCTAAAAAGTGCGACTAAGTCGCAAGACCGTCTTACTCCGACGTAGATCAAATCCCGAATGCCAGCGCCCGCGAAACGCAAGAGCGAAGCCAACATTGTTCAACTCCCTACAACCCTCGAATACCGCTAATCAGCATTCAGTTCTGATACCAAAATTCCCCCACACTGTCTCAGAAAACCATTCGCGCCAGTAGCGACCGTTCCATCCAATTTCGAGCAGGGCTTTATGACGTCAGCTAGCCTCAGTTTAAGTTGATCAGTCATGCCTCTGATATTCGGCTGAAGGCACTGAACTTGCCGTTTGACCGGCTTCAAAAACAACATGACTAGACCACCGGCCATCTGGCTCCAGACAGTCGCGCCCAGCAGGGCACGGTCCACAAGTGTTCTCAGAATCATGAGGACAATGCAGTCAGTCGTCGCCAGCAGTCTTCGTTCCAGACGCGCCGGAGCGGTGAACACATAATCTGCGACGACACTCAGACGTCTCGCAGGTCGTTTCACCCTGCATACAATAGGCGAGACTGGATCGACGTCAGTCGTTCCTCCAGGGGCTTAAGCCCATTGATGTCCGACCCTCTTAGTATTCGCAAAAGTGCAGCCTCCAAGCGGAAACGCAGTGTGCCGCGTCCACCGGTGCTCGCCTCGCACAGGCCACCCATGGAAGCAAGCCAACATGCATAGGAATCAAGTGAAAAATATTTTGCGCTCTCAGTACAAATACTCTCATTACAATAACCTTATTCAGCCCGTTACCACGGTGCAATGACATAAAACATCAATAAAATTGATGAAAATGAGAGGCGACATGCAAGAGGGGGCAAGGAACCTATCAAGTTTATTGAGATATCCATCCTCATCATTAACTGAAACAGTCTCACGATGATCAGACAGTTTCTGGATTGCACACCTATAGAAAGCTATTGGTTTGGGGACAGAGGTGTCGTCAATCCTAGTGTAAATATATCTTTGTCAATAAATAAATTTTCTTCATGGTTATTCAGTAAGGATCGAGAAAGATAAACCCTTCAGGTCACTAGATCAGAAGAAGAGTTCTGATAGAGATTGTTTAGCACCCAAGCTGGATAGGTTCTTTTCTGAAATTATCAGAGTGCAGACAGCAACACTGGTTGTAGTTCCTTCGCCACTTTCCGTATGCTGCAATTCCAAGGCGCCTGAGTTGTTGAAACAGATGCCAGCTGTATTGGGCACACCTCTGGGATGCAGTCAGTGTTGTTGTAGTCTTCACTCGGGAGACTGGTCTGATGCAGCTCTCCATGCTACTCTACCCTGTGCAAGCCTATTTAACTCCGAATAACTGCTGCACACAGGTCCTTTTGAATCTGCTTACTGCATTCATCTCTTCGTCTCCCTCTACGATTTTTGCCCTTCACACTTCCCTCCAATACCTCACTGGTGATGCCTTGATGTCTCAGAATGTGTCCTACCAGCCAATCCCTTATGCTAGTCAGGTTGCACCACAGATTTCTTTTCTCCCCAATTCTGTTCAGTACCTACTTATTAGTTACGTCATCTGTCCATCTACTCTTCAGCATTCTTCTGTAGCACCACATTTCTAAAGCTTCTACTTTCTTCTTGTCTAAACTATTTATCGTCCATGTTTCACATCCATTCGTGGCTACACTTCATAAAAACATTTTCAGAAGATGTGTGCTAACACTTAAACCTATATTCGATGTTAACAAATGTATCTTCCTCATAAACACTTTTCTTGCCGCTGCCAGTCTACTTTTTATATCCTTTCTACTTCGGCCGCCATGAGTTATTTTGGTGCGCAAATGGCAAAATTCATTCACTACTTGAAGTGCTTCCCTTCCAAATCTAATTCTCTCACATTATCAGATTTAATTCGACTACATTCCATATCTTTGTTTTGTGATTGAATAACATCGGGGACAGGCTACTGCCCTGCCTCCCTCCCTTCTCAATCACTGCTTCTCTTTCATGCCTCTCGACTCTTTTAACTGCCGTCTGGTTTCTGTGCAAGTAGCAGCTAGCCATTCACTCCCTCTATTTTACCCTATTACCTCATAATTTCAAAGAGACTAGTCTAGTCAACATTGTCGAAAGCTTACTCTGTGTGCGCAAATGCTATAAACGTATGTTTGCTTTTTCCTTAATGTTCTTCTAAGTTACATCGTAGGATCACCATTACCTCGGGTGTTCCTACATTTATCCGAAATCCAAACTAATCTTCCCTGAGGCCAACTTCTAACAATTTTTTCCATTCTTCTGTAAACAATTCGTGTTAGTATTTTGCAACCATGACTTATTGAATAAGGAGTTCGTAATTTTAAAACCTGTCAGCAGTTGCTTTCTTTGGAATTCTTTGTGAAGTCTGAGGACATTTCGCTTGTCTCATACACCTTGGACACCAGGTGGATGAGTTTTGTCATGACTGTCTCTCCCAAGGCTGTCAGTAGTTTTGACGGAATTTCGTCTACTCCCGGAGCCTTGTTTCGAATTAGGTCTTAAAGTGCTCTGTCTGACTCCTCTAGCAGTATCTTATTTTCCATCTGATCTTCATCTACGTCCTCTTCCATTTCTATAATATTGTCTTCAGGTTCATTTCCCTTGTATAGATCCTCTATATACTCGTTCTACCTTTCAACTTTCCCTTCTCTGTCTAGGACTGGTTTTCCTTCTCAGCTTAGATATTCATACAGCTGCTTCTCTTTTCTCCAAAGGCTTCTTTAATTTCCCAGTACCTATCTTTCCCCTATTGAAATATGCTTCTACATCCTACCAGTTTTCCTCCACCCATTCTTGTTAAGCCATTTAGCACTTCCTTTCAATCATTTTTTATCTGTTTCTGTTCCCTTGTGCCTGCTTCATTTGCTGCATTTTTGTATTCTCTCCTTTCATCAGTTAAATTCAATGTCTCCTATGTTATCCTAGGATTCCTACTAGAGCTTGTCTTTTTACCCATTCGATCCCCTGACACCTTCACTGTTTCATCTCTTAAAGCTGCCCATTCGTCTTCTACTATATTCCATTCCCCTGTTCTAGTCAACCATTGTCCAAAACTCCCTCTGAAACGCTCAACAACTTCTGGTTCTTTCAACTTATCCGTGTCCCATCTGCTTAATGGCCTATTTTCCTGCAGTTTCTTTAGTTTTAATCTACAGTTCGTAACCAATAGATTGTGTTCAGAGTTCATATCTGTCCCTGGAAGCGTCTTAGAGTCGAATATCTGGTTGCGAAATCAGTGTCCTACCATTATATAAACAATCTGGAATCTTCCAATGTCTCCAGGTCTCTTCAGCACGGCGTGAAACCTTCCAAAGCCTCTTGGTCTCTTTCACGTATAGAACTTTCTTTCTTAATTCTTAAATCAAGTGTTAGCGATGATTAAGTTATGCCCCGCGCAATATTCTACCACCCGGCTTCATCTTTCATTCCTTTTCTCCAGTCTACATTCAGCTAATATTTTTCCCTGCCTCTCTTTTCCTACTATTAAATTCCAATCCCCCATCACAATTAAATTATCGTCTCCCATAACTGTCTGAATAATTTCTTTTATCGCATCATCCATTTCTTCGATCTCTTCATCATTTGCGGAGGTAGTTGGCATATAAACTTGTATTGCTGTGTTAGGTGTGAGAATCGTGTCTATCTTAGGTACGATAATACGTTCACTATGCTTATCACAGTAGCTTACCAGTATTCTTTCTTATTCATTATTAAACCTACTCCTGCGTTACCCCTATTTGATTTTTTTATTTATAACCCTGCATTCACCTGACCAGAAGTCCTTTTCCTCCTGCCATCGAAGTTCACTACTTCTCACTATATCTAAACTCAACCTATCCACTTCCGATTCCAAATTTTCTATCCTGCCTGTCCTATTAAGGGAGCTAACTTTCCACGCTCTGATTCGTAGAACGCCAGTTTTTCTTCTGCTGCTGACGTCATTCTCCTGAGTAGTCCCAGCCCGGAGATCTGATTGATGACTGTTTTACCTCCGGAATGTTTTATCCAATAGGATGTCATCATTATTTAACCTTGCAGTAGAGCTACACGCCCTCGGGAAAAATTACGGCTGTAGTTTCCTCTTGCTCGCAGGAGTTCGCAGCACCAACACAGCAAGCCCTTCTTGGGTGATACTACAAGGCCAGATCAGTCAATAATTCAGACTGTTGCCCGTGCAACTATTGTAAAGACTGCCGTCCCTCGTCAGGAAACACACCTTTGTCTGTCCTCTCAACAGATAGCCCTCTGTTGTGGTTGCACCTACGGCACGGCTACCTGTATCACTGACCCACGCAAGCCACCCCACCAAAGGCAACGTCCATGGTTTATGGGGTGTGAGGGATGCAGTTCTTAACACAAAACATCTTTGTGCCATTAGATGTGTAACGTTACATTTTGAGAACTCACACTGGCCTATGTTTCTGTTTGTTTGTTGTTGTTTTTTTCTTAGGGTCAACCACTATTTTCTGCTTATGAATGTAATACACAGTCGTTCATATCCTCGTCTGACTATCCTGATTTAGGTTTCCCATGATTTTCTAATATAGGTTTTTTTTAGATTTGTTGCTCGTCTGTCTGTCTGTACGTCTGTTGAGACCTGTTTTTTGTCAGGAGCGGATAGAGGTATCGAGCTGAAATTTATGTCGAATACAAAGGTCTACAAACCTTTGGCGGAGTATAAAATTTAAGATTCTAACTCAATGCAATCAAAAGATACCGTCATATATGTCACGTTTTGATACTCGCAAACTTGTTCATCAAATACTACAGGAGAACTGTCTATACCAGTGGTAGAGACAGCCCATCTTTGCTCAAGGGCTAATACTGACGCCGTGAGGAGACACCTCGGTCCGCAATGTACCGATCTTATTACTAAAAATTGTAACCTGCATAAATTATTGTGTTACGAGCCCCCAAAGGACTAATTATTGTAAGACTGCAATATATCGGCCACCGGCCTCGAAGTAATGATTATTAAAAGTAGGCCCATTCGAAACATTTCGTGTCAACTGTTGTCTGTTTCATAATGTTGCCACAGTCAGCGATCCAAAGTTGTGACTGTAATTGCTTGACGAAGTGTTGTTGTGTTATCAGTGTGAGATGATGATTAATTGATTAATAACAGTAATTGTTTTTATATTTAACACTTTTACGCCGTCGCTAATAAATGTTTTCCTCGCCCAAGGGCGACCCTTCACCTGGCGGCACTGTTTTTCGTGTTTCTCGTCGTGCGACGGCGCAGCGATCATATTCAAACGCCCGAGGCTACTATTTGAGCATTACTGAAATGACCACAAATTATACGATATCTCATTTGTTCAGAGAGCTCTCCCGTTGAAGGGTCAGAAAAATAATATTCACAGCTATTCGTTGCAACTGGCTTATAAATGATTCAAATGGCTCTGAGCACTATGGGACTCAACTTCTGAGGTCATTAGTCCAACTGGCTTATAGGTAAATACGTTAGATCTATTTCCGCTCATATTACTCCTGTTGCTACCAGACATGAGGTGCTTGAGCGAATACTGAATCGTTTTACCACATACACTCCTGGAAGTGGAAAAAAGAACACATTGACACCGGTGTGTCAGACCCACCATACTTGCTCCGGACACTGCGAGAGGGCTGTACAAGCAATAATCACACGCACGGCACAGCGGACACACCAGGAACCGCGGTGTTGGCCGTCGAATGGCGCTAGCTGCGCAGCATTTGTGCACCGCCGCCGTCAGTGTCAGCCAGTTTGCCGTGGCATACGGAGCTCCAACGCAGTCTTTAACACTGGTAGCATGCCGCAGACAGCGTGGACGTGAACCGTATGTGCAGTTGACGGACTTTGAGCGAGGGCGTATAGTGGGCATGCGGGAGGCCGGGTGGACGTACCGCCGAATTGCTCAACACGTGGGGCGTGAGGTCTCCACAGTACATCGATGTTGTCGCCAGTGGTCGGCGGAAGGTGCACGTGCCCGTTGACCTGGGACCGGACCGCAGCGACGTACGGATGCACGCCAAGACCGTAGGATCCTACGCAGTGCCGTAGGGGACCGCACCGCCACTTCCCAGCAAATTAGGGACACTGTTGCTCCTGGGGTATCGGCGAGGACCATTCGCAACCGTCTCCATGAAGCTGGGCTACGGTCCCGCACACCGTTAGGCCGTCTTCCGCTCACGCCCCAACATCGTGCAGCCCGCCTCCAGTGGTGTTGCGACAGGCGTGAATGGAGGGACGAATGGAGACGTGTCGTCTGCAGAGATGAGAGTCGCTTCTGCCTTGGTGCCAATGATGGTCGTATGCGTGTTTGGCGCCGTGCAAGTGAGCGCCACAATCAGGACTGCATACGACCGAGGCACACAGGGCCAACACCCGGGATCATGGTGTGGGGAGCGATCTCCTACACTGGCCGTACACCACTGGTGATCGTCGAGGGGACACTGAATAGTGCACGGTACATCCAAACCGTCATCGAACCCATCGTTCTACCATTCCTAGACCGGCAAGGGAACTTGCTGTTCCAACAGGACAATGCACGTCCGCATGTATTCCGTGCCACCCAACGTGCTCTAGAAGGTGTAAGTCAACTACCCTGGCCAGCAAGATCTCCGGATCGGTCCCCCATTGAGCATGTTTGGGACTGGATGAAGCGTCGTCTCACGCGGTCTGCACGTCCAGCACGAACGCTGGTCCAACTGAGGCGCCAGGTGGAAATGGCATGGCAAGCCGTTCCACAGGACTACATCCAGCATCTCTACGATCGTCTCCATGGGAGAATAGCAGCCTGCATTGCTGCGAAAGGTGGATATACACTGTACTAGTGCCGACATTGTGCATGCTCTGTTGCCTGTGTCTATGTGCCTGTGGTTCTGTCAGTGTGATCATGTGATGTATCTGACCCCAGGAATGTGTCAATAAAGTTTCCCCTTCCTGGGACAATGAATTCACGGTGTTCTTATTTCAATTTCCAGGAGTGTATAATACAATCTTGCCATGGTCGAATCAGTTAAATGGTCACTGAACATTCATGCAAGGTGGTACACCTGTTCTCAGCTTATTCGAATACGTTTAACTTAAAATATAATTTTATATAATCGTTATTTATTGATCAAAGAAGTTCTGGGAATGCAGTCAAACCACTTAGCTCTTGTGGAAGTTCTGCTGTCAGTCATCGAGCCATCTTCAGAGTACACCATACCAGATACTGCACATGTGTTTTATTTTTATATTGATCGTTACCAGAATGAATTTTTCACTCTACAGTCGAGTGTGCAGTGATTTAAACTACTTGGAATATTAAGACCGTATGCTGGAATTGGACATAGGGGAAGATGTATTGGATAAGCCTTTACAGTTGTAGAAGATTGTAGAAGTTGCTAGAGTAGATAAAAAGTGTAATTTCTAGTTTAGTTCCCATCTTCTAGTTCAATCACTCGTTTCACTCGTTCCTGCACTAGAAAATGAAAACATACCTAGAACCTACACTTTTTATTTACTATAATCCACTTTTCAGGTCCAACTCACTTAATTTCATTTAAATTACTTAGAACAATTAATAAAAATGAATATCTTTTTGTATCATGTTCACCAATTATCAAAATAATTATTTTTTTCGTATAAAACATGAATATAGGAAAATAAAATTTGACATTTTTTATAAAAAGTGAATGTAAGAAAACAAAATTTAATATTCTCTTATGAAAGACAAACGTAACAAACTAAATGAAATGAATATGGTGAATATAAAAAAAGTAAATAAATGAATAAAATTACTATCTAAAAGTCCAAAATTGTGACATTGTGAATTCAGTACCATGAAATTCATTATTTCTGTTTTCAAGTTTCTTCATTCCTTTATATTTGACTTTCATCTGTTGGTTTTCAATTAATTTAAAATCCACTCAGTAGCTGATTTAGAATATCTATTTGCTAAAAAAGCTCATTATTAAGCTCAATACAAATTTTTTCTCTACATCTAAGTTTTCAACAACGAACTGTTGCTCCATAGTGGTGTAGGCCATGTTTACATGGAATGGACTGGGTCCTCTGTCCCAACTGAACCGATTATTGACTGGGAATGGTTATGTACGGCTACTATGGAACCGTTTGCAGCCATTCATGAACTTCAATTTTGGCTTCAATTTTGGTTTACAATGCCCCGTGTCACCGGGCAACATTTGTTCACTATTGGTTTGAAGAACATTCTGGACAATACGAGCGAATGGTTTGGCCACCCAGATCATCCAACATGAATCCCATCGAACATTTATGAGACATTATAGAGAGGTCAGTTCGCGCACAAAATCCAGCACCGGCAACACTTCCGCATGTATGGACAACTGTAGAGGCTGCATGGCTCAATATTTCTGTAGGGGACTTCCAAAGACTTGTTCATTCCATGCCACGTCGAGTTGCAGCTCTACGCCGGGGAAAAAGAGGTCCGACACGGTATTAGAAGGTATCCCATGACTCACTTCAGTGAATATCATCTCGTGATAACGTTACTATTACGTATAAAGCATTATGTGGTTTTGCCCTTGATTTTACCTCTTTCTTGTAACGTATTTACAGGAAGAGAGCCGTGTCATCGACAGTGTTGGTGCATTGAGAGTGAGCCCAACACATACACTACTGGCCATTAAAATTGCTACACCAAGAAGAAATGCAGATGATAAACAGGTATTCATTGGACAAATATATTATACTAGAACTGACATGTGATTACTTTTCACGCAATTTGGGTGCATAGATCCTCAGAAATCAGTACCCAGAAGAACCACTTCTGGCCGTAATAACGGCCTTGATACGCCTGGGCATTGAGTCAAACAAAGCTTGAATGGCGTGTACAGGTACAGCTGTCCATGCAGCTTCAACACGATACCACAGTTCATCAAGAGTAGTGGCTGGCGTATTGTGACGAGCCAGTCGCTCGGCCACCATTGACCAGACGTTTTCAATTGGTGAGAGATCTGGAGAATGTGCTGGCCAGGGCAGCAGTCGAACATTTTCTGTATCCAGAAAGGCCCGTACAGGACCTGCATCATCCTGCATCATCCTGCTGAAATGTAGGGTTTCGCAGGGATCGAATGAAGGGTAGAGCCACGGGTTGTAACACATCTTAAATGGAACGTCCACTGTTCAAAGCGCCGCCAGTGCGAACAAGAGGTGACCGAGACGTGTAACCAATGGCACCCCATACCATAACGCCGGGTGATACGCCAGTATGGCGATGACGAATACACGCTTCCAATGTGCGTTCACCGCGATGTCGCCAAACACGGATGCAACCATCATGATGCTATAAACAGAAACTGGCTTCATCCGAAAAAATGTTTTGCGATTCGTGCACCCAAGTTCGTCGTTGAGTACACCATCGCAGGCGCTCCTGTCTGTGATGCAGCGTCAAGGGTAACCGCAGCCATGGTCTCCGAGCTGATAGTCCATGCTACTGCAAACGTCGTCGAACTGTTCGTGCAGATGGTTGTTGTCTTGCAAACGTCCCCATCTGTTGACTCAGGGATCGGCACGTGGCTGCACGATCCGTTACAGCCATGCGGATAAGATGCCTGTCATCTCGATTGCTAGTGATACGAGGCCGTTGAGATACAGCACGGCGTTCCGTATTACCCTCCTGAAACCACCGATTCCATATTCTGCTAACAGTCATTGGATCTCGACCAACGCGAGCAGCAATGTCGCGATACGATAAACCGCAGTCGCGATAGGCCACAATGCGACCTTTATCAAAGTCGGAAACGTGATGGTACGCATTTCTACTCCTTACACGAGGCATCACAACAACGTTTCACCAGGCAACGCCGGTCAAGTTTGTCTATCAGCACGTTGTAGGTGTCGCCACCGGCGCCAACCTTGTCTGAATGCTCTGGAAAGCTAATCATTTGCATATCATAGCATCTTCTTCCTGTCTGTTTAATTTCGCGTCTGTAGCACGTCATCTTCGAGGTGTAGCAATTTTAATGGCCAGTAGTGTAGGTTTTAAAACACCAAAAACAGCGCGTCCCATCACCGATGGAGAATTTGTTAAAAAATGTTTTGTTACTGCCGCAAAAGTCTTGTGTCCAGCGACTCTTCTAGTTTTCAAAACAGTTCCTCGTTTATGTAGCACAATTTACAGAGGCCTCGAAGGAATGGCAAACGACGTGGAAACGCATCTGAAAGATAAAACTAAAGATCTGGTTTTTTTCTCTTTATATTTGGATGAATGTTCAGATGTAATGGATGTTGCTCAGATTTCTGTATTTGTGAGAGATGGTAACACTGAGTTCAACTTGATGGAGGAACGCCCTGATTTTGTGTCAAGGCACGACGCAACTAGGGCCGGTAACATATTTTCTTTCTTAGAAATCATTATATACAAGTACTAACATTGTCGGGAAAAACTATCGTCTATTACAACACATGGAGCTCCAGCAATGCTTGATCAAATATCTGTTGTCTTTGCTTTGATAAGGTACAAGGTGAAAGAAGTTGATATCCAGCAGAAAATACCAGCGACACAGCGACATAGCATTAGTGTGCTCTAAAAAATATACCAAAATATGTGGTGTAATGGACGTTGTTGTAGTCGGCCGGTGTGGCCGAGCGGTTCTAGGCGCTACAGTCTGGAACCGTGTGACAGCTACGGTCGCAGGTTCGAATCCTGCCTCGGGCATGGATGTGTGTGATATCCTTACGTTAGTTAGGTTTAAGTGGTTCTACATCTACATTCATACTCCGCAAGCCACCCAACGGTGTGTGGCGGAGGGCACTTTACGTGCTACTGTTCTAGGGGACTGATGACCTCAGATGTTAAGCCCCATAGTGCTCAGAGCCATTTGAACCATTTTTGACGTTGTTGTAAAAATAATTAATACACTGAGATCGCACGGTTTAGGACATCGGCAGTTCAAATCCTTTCAGGCAGAGCTGGGGTGTGATTGTTTTCGATGTGCCGTAATTTTGTGAAGTACGCTGGCTGAGTCGAGGTGTTGTTTTAGAACGGCGGTTTTTCAACGTATGTAAGCACATAGTATTGTTCAACGGCAAGGGAAGTAGACACGTTTTATGAACTCCAGTGGATGTTAGATTTTGTATTTATGACTGACATTACAAAGCATTTGAAGATCTTTGCAGGTTAGACATCAACTAATTACCGATGTTTTTGAAATCAGCTTTAGGCTTTAAAGGAAAATTGTTGTTGTGGATGAAGCACCTTTCACAAAGGTCATTAGCGCACTTTCCGAGTTTTGCACTAGTTATAAATGAAATAAATCTCGAAAAGGAGACATTGAGCGAACATTTTGATGGATTTGTTGCGGTGGTACAAGCTTTGTTACAAAACTTTCGTAGTAGATCTAGTGACTTAAATCGGTTTGAACTTGACTGTAATGCCTCTGCAACTAACTCTTTTTGTAGCGGACATTCAAAGTTCAGGGAGAGGTTTCGTACTGCAGAAAATACTGAAATGTTTTACTTGCCTCAAGAACACTTTCCGCAGTTGTTTCGAATGGCCGCTGCTCGAGTCTGCAGTGTGCTCAGGACCACATATTTGCGTGAAAGTGTTTTTTCAGCAATGAAATTAACAAAATTGAAGCTAAGGATAGTCGTACCGACGATCATCTGACTGGAATGTGTTTGATGACCGGGTAATCTCAGTCCAAACATCGACACACTAGTGCAAAACATTTAAAGACAATAGAAGAGTGATGCAAATAGATGTTCCTTTCTTTTCCACAAGTATTAGGCATATTCGAACTTAACACTTTTCAGTAAAATTACATGTATTAAATTAATGGGTGTTTAACAAAAAAACATGCGATCTTTGCTTATTACTTTATATCAGTGTTACGTTTCTGAGCAGGAAATTAAGTCGACAAGAGTGGTAATTTATTCTGTTTTTCTTCATCCCTGTACCATCTGTCCCTCCCTCCCTCCCTCCCTCTCCTTCCTCCTCTTCACGAACTGAACTGAACGACTGAGTGTGGAAAGTTTCCTATTGCAAGTAATTACTGTCAACCTATGCAGTGTATTACTTAACGGCGCTGCAGTAATCATTACAGCATGAAGCTGTGAAAAGGTTATTATCTATTTATTTCTCTGATGCTTTATTGTGCCTTTATAGAACTGCAGATGATAAAGTGCTTTCCTATCATCTGAACACGTGTACCTGCCTTCAGTTTTCGAACGAAGCTGGAGCGACATATATACGCTCAGAAGATTGTGGAGTATGAAGTACGAGGGCAAAAATAAAAAACATTACTTCATTCACTGAAAAACACGGGAAAACAACATGGCTTTTTTATAAACTAATAATTGACATGCAAAGCCTTATGTGACGAGATGACTTAAAAAAATGCACACCAGGCTAATTTCATCTGCTTTACTTGACGTCAGAGTTGTTGTGAGCTATTATTACTTTTTCATTCGACAGTACTTTAGTGTAGCACAAGATTGGTCCCGCAAATACTACGCACATGTTATATTGTGTCGTAATTAAGCACAGCATTGTCGAACTGTAATAATTACGACAATGCAAAGAATGCTGGCTTATCCTAACGTCAGCTGTCATTAGCGTAGAAACGGCAGTCTCCAGTCCCGTTCACGAGTTACGGGAATGCGAGCTGCGACCGCATCTTGCCCGTACGGCGATACAAATGCCCACACTGCCTACGGGCAGCCACGCGGGAAGGTCATAGTCCGGGAGCCAGCTGCCACTGTTAGTTCATTGTTTAAAGAAAGCTGAGAATTTTTGCTATAGTTCATTTCGTAATGTTAATGAAGGAAAGGACCGTCAGCTTGCATAGTAGCAGTGGATGTTACCGCAGCAGCCCCCCACACACGCATAATAATCTATATCTACATCTACATTTAGATGGTTACCCAGCAATTCACTCTTAAATGCCTGGCAGAGGGTTCATCAAACCATTTTCATACTACTTCTCTGCCATTCCACTCTCGAATGGCGCGTGGGGAACAGGATCATCTAAATCTTTCCGTTCGAGCTCTGATTTATCTTATTTTATTATGACGATCATTTCTCCCTACGTAGGCGGGCGTCAACAAAATATCTACGCGTTCGGAAGAGAAAGTTGGTGATTGAAATTTCGTAAATAGATCTCGCCGCAAAGAAAAGAGCATTTGTTTCTGTGACTGCCACCTCAACTCGCATATCATTTTAGTGACACTCTCACCCCTATTGCGCGACAACACGAAACGAGCTGCCCTTCTTTGCACTTTTTCGATGTCCTCCGTCAATCCTACCTGGTAAGGATCCCACACCGCGCAGCAATATTCCAGCAGAGGACGGACAAGTGTAATGTAGGCTGTCTCTTCAGTGGGTTTGTCGCATCTTCTAAGTATTTTGCCAACAAAGCGAAGTCTTTGTTTCGCCTTCCCCACAATATTATCTACGTGGTCTTTCCAATTTAAGTTGCTTCTATTTAGGTATTTACTCGAATTGACAGCAGTTAGGTTTGTGCGATTTATCGTATACCCGAAATAATGATAAAAATATGTGAAGAAAGCTGAGACTTTGTTGATGTGTTTACTATGCTGTAACCAAAGGGAGAAAAGTAGTCAGCTGACTTTCTTGTGAGGTGTTATACGTCAACTTCACGCGTAAACATTCGAAAAATAAATTTTGTTTTTTAAATCTTATGGGACTTAACTGCTAAGGTCATCAGTCTCTAAGCTTACACACTACTTAGCCTAAATTATCCTAAGGACAAACACACACACCCATGCCCGATGGAGGAATCGAACCTCCGCTGGGACCAGCCGCACAGTCCATGACTGCAGAGCCTTAGACCGCTCGGCTAATTCCGCGCGGCCGAAAAATAAACGTTAAGTATAATGACACTAAGAAAGCTGAAATTTGCCTAAGTGATAGTTAACTATAAACACTCTAATGAGAAAAAATGGCTTCCTTAATTTTTTTTGCGGTGGAAAAGTACTGCGCTGACGACTGAAAGATAGGGCGTATCGTTATGCAGGAGTATGTTGGCGCGACTGCGCGACGGTGACCGTCTGGGAAGCCCGCGTGCTGCCTGGAAGGCGGATTAGGCCATTACCTGCGTACGCCATATTCTCTCTCTCTCTCTCCCCCACTCTTTCTCTCGCTTTTCCTCGCACGGGTGTCTCGTCTGCTCCGATACAGTGCGACCGTTAAACTCGAGAGGACTAGACCTGCTTCGAAAGTGTCTAACGTTGCAAGTTTTCGTACAATTTTGCTCCAAAAAACAGTGGAAAATTGAGGTGTTTCGAAACGGATAATTTAAACAGGTGCCTAGATGTGCTACAATTTCAGAAGGATAATAATTTAAATTCGGCTAACGTTATATTACCAACAAAAATTAATAATTATTAAAAGTGCCACATCAATGCTACACTCGTTTCACAGCTTAGCCGCCGGAGCTGAGGGGATACGATCACGAAAAGCAAACTCCCTCCTCTTCTTCAGAAACAGTGTAAATTTGTTTGTAAATCAATTTTAATTTCAAATCGTGTTATTTTATTTATCATTATGTGCGTGAAGTAGCAAAATTTCGAAAGTAAGATCATTTCAATCTTTCTATTGGCGCATATTTTAGTACCATGGTATCACATATAAATTCACTATCATGTTCTATAATTAATTGTAAATTATTATTTATTAAAAGTATGAAAAACGTTTTATGCAAGCATTGTTGCGTAATAACACACTATTATTATATCTGGTTACAGACGATGAGGAACAGATGATCGACATTGATGCTACGATCACCAAAGCGATCAGGAATTTGCAGACGATGATGGAGAATATTAAACTATGTCTTTCATATCTTATTTGTGTTTGTAAATAAATAGTTTCCCTACTAAATGCATTAAATTTAATTACAAATATTTTAATATAATTTAGCCGGAAAGAGAAGCAGCTGGTCCAATGACATAGATGTAACACGTCTGTGCATAGATACATTTGTCTTATTAATTAAAATTAATGGAGACCGGAAACCAAGAAAGCTGAAACTTCGTAAAATAATAGTTATCTATAAAAGTTAAACGGAAAAAATTGTCCCCTGACTTTTTCGCAGTGGAAGAGTGCTCCACTGAAACTGTGAAAAATAACAAGCACCCGCTGTTATAACGATGCACCGTGTCGTTCAGTCGTCACCTGAGGACATTTCCACCTCGAAAAACTCAGTAAACTATGTTTTTCATTAAACTGTTAAAGCTAAATCTATCACTTAGCCAAATTTCAGCTTTCTTAGTACCATTTTATTTAGTGCATATTTTTCTCATTTTATGTGTGAAGCTGACGTATAACAACCCAAAACAAAGTCGCTGACTACTCTTTTCCAGTGTGTACAACATACTAATCATATGAATACAGTCTCAGCTTTCTTCAAATCAGTTTTTTATCATTATCATGAGTGCGTAGGAGGTTGCCGCGACTACAACCATTGCAAATGCGTAAACTGGGGTTCACTTAGCAATACTAAATAAACTATAGCAAAGAATCGTAGCTTTCCTACGTTAGGTCATCAAAAGTGCCAGCTGGCTCCCGGATTATCACGTGCCCAGCCCTGCCTCAGATGCTTCTCATTTGTGAAGTGCACATTCCTTCTTCGCTTGCTGTACATAGACTTAGAGTTTCGACAACGGGTACGCGCCTTCTCGTAATCGCTGCTTTCGAACAAATTGATGGTGTGTGCAGGGCTTGGCCAGAAAATAAAGCAACAGAAGTTGTTACATGCTTTTTTATTTTATATGTTATGATTTTCACGACTGGGGTGATATTTATCGTAAAAACAGGAGACGCAAGAAATTTCTTGGCGCCTTTCACACGCTACGTTTTTACAATTACACACTTGCATTAAAGTTCTTGTAGAAAAACCAATATGGTTTGCATTCATAAAATGATTTCTCTTTCTAATTGGCAAGAAGCCACGTGTAACTCATCATTTCGCCAAATATCCGCGGGGATAGCCGGTGATGTATAATGGAATGTATTTTGATGCCATCCTCTCAGGATGTGATTCCTTGGAAATTTGTGGTAAGGTCTTATGGGACCTAAATCAAACTAACTTACGCTAAGGACGACACACACACCCTTGCCCGTGGGAGGACTCGAACCTCCGACGGAGGGAGCCGCGCTGACCGTTATAAGACGCCAAGTCCGCGCGGTTACACCACGCGTCTGTCATTTCTTGTTCTCTCTCTAGAGATAAGAGCACTTCTCAAGGTATTTGATCAGACTCTTTACCTGACGATAAAACTAGCCGTCGCAGAGTCGCCCTAGCGGAGTGCATTTCTAGGAAATCACTTTTATACGCAGACTGGTAATCCTTCCTCACCTTGAAAAATATCGCCGTATCGTTGTGGACTTGTTTGTCATTAACACGAGTCAGTTAACAGAATAAATTTGTTCTCCTGTATGTACAGCTTCATAACATCAGTCAAAAATTTGTTTCCTCAAGCTGTTGTAAGTTCTAGGCGCTACAGCCTGGAACTGGGCGACCGCTATGGTCGCAGGTTCGAATCCTGCCTCGGGCATGGATGTGTGTGATATCCTTAGGTTAGTTAGGTTTAAGTAGTTCTTAGTTCTAGGGGACTGATGACCTCAGAAGTTAAGTCCCATAGTGCTCAGAGACATTTTAACCATTTTTTTGTTGTTGTTGTAAGTTCCTCGGATTTTGATCACGTAGTGCCAATATTCCTATACTTTATCGCATACTAATCCATCGTTTGTCGAATCCTACGTCCAAATTTTTCTTTACCTGGCTTTTTCATTTCAAGAAGGTTCAAATCTCCGTCCAGCCATCCAGATTTATATTTTCAGTGATTTGCCTAAATATCTTAAGACAATTGTCAGGGTACTTCGTATGAAAAGGCCACGAACGACTGTATTCATTATCTCTTAACAAATCCAGTCATTTTGTTTCTTTTCAAGCTTTGAAACGTTGTGCATGGCATATTCAATGCTGCCGAGAGATAGGTCTGGTTTCGTCCAGCTTCAAGGTGTCTGAAGATTCTAGACTACACAAGAGGTTCCTAGCAGCGCCTTTGTTGGATTACGTTGTTGAGTTTACGAAGAGATTACGTCCCATGTACAATAAAACTACAAACACAACTTAAACGTTAGAGATATTAATCTTTGAGTCAGTAGCTTACTCGAAACAGGACGAATTCCTTTCCTGTTAAGATAAAAGTTCCAGTAATGGCGATATATTGAATATCACACACAGTGGCAGCTCAAATATTCTGTTTCTATGTTCCTCTTTTTTTAATTATAAATAATATTCGGCCATTAGTGTTCTGAATCCATGATGCCTTCTGCCAAATATCCGCATGGAGAAGTTGCACTGTGGTTTCGTTCCTCTTGAAGAAGGTTTCAGTCGTCTTGTTGCACCTGATTCTAATATCACGGCATCGTCTTACCTTACAAAAATATTTTGGCAGCTTAACTATTGTTATTTTAGGATAAAAATATGAGAATTAACACTTGTACATGAATGATGATGATGTTTGATTTCTGGGGTTCTTAACTGCGCGGTCATCAGCGCCCGTACAAAGTCCTAATTTTTAGACAGTCCATTTTTTCTTCAGTCTAATATAGCTACTTCACACGATTGATAATGATGAAATGATGAGGACAACAAAAGCACCCAGTCCCAGTGCAGAGAAAATTCCCAACTCGGCCGGGAATCGAACCTGGGATCCCGTGATCCAGAGGCAGCAACGCTAACTACTTAACCACGAGCTGCCGACTGGTGCATGAATATGAAACTATCCTCTATATGGAATGACATACAGAACAGTGCCATTTTTACAGAACTCCCCTTTCATATCTAATCTGAAATTTAAGAGACTTTCTGATGCACGGGGTCGCGTGAGATCACAGATTCACATCGAGTACTATCTATACCGCAGCTTTCCACAAACAGGAGGCATCCGTTTCTCGGCAAGCCTTCCGCGATTTTCGACAGTGAAGACGGAGACATAGGCTATCCGTAACGTGTAGATGGAAATCTCATCAGAAGAGCTCGTAAGCAAACGTAGACTGCAATTCCAGGTAGCCGCCCGTAGTTCTTTGATCATACAATGCAGCTTCCCCTTACGTTCTGCCACTGCAAATCGCTTCTTGCTGTGTCCACATCTATTTCTCTCATTCCGCCATTCTTTTGTATGACGTCATCCACCAGCTTACAGGTACTGTGGTAGTAATCTGAATATATGTGATACTGACCCTTTAAAGTAGAAAGACTTTACAGTTGGACACTTAAAAGGCTCGGAACCTTGCACATCTTCCAAAATGTATTCCTCACTCGCGGATGCCCTACTTACGGACAAGTTTCTCGTCCTCCGTTAGCCCACATCAACTGCTTACAACGGCCACGAAGTCCCTTGGCCTCACAACTAATTTATCTTATAAAATTTCGTGAGTTATTTTAAGTGACTGGCCTCACGATAGTTGGTAATGCGTATGATCAGTTAATATATGATCTAGATTTAGTTATCCAGCACAGTATTTCTATGAGATACGGGTGTTATTATGAAATAGAACAACTGTATTTCCATAAACTTCAACAGCTAAAATGAAGGTGCAACAGGCATTCGTGCTAAAAAAGGAAAAGTTACAAAATAAGTGAATGAAAGTGAGGTCATAGTGACATAAGCAGACAAGGCGAGTACACTTGTGGCGAAGATGGAAGACTTCTTTGTATGAACTGAACTCCAGAAGATAATTAAGGATCAACAACAACAATTCACGATCAAGCGAGACGCCTAGTAGACAACGATCAGTGAGCCAGTCTTTTCTGAGAACCATGACACAAATGATCACTCGTATACCATTGCTGTATAGTTGATTAAGCATCATAAGGGTATGTTTCCAATATAGCCAGTAGCAGTAGTAACTCATCCTCCAACACACCATACCGCACGAAAAGGTAATGGAGTGATGAAGAAGTTACGGTATAGTATAAAATCACTGTAATAATTAGAGCAGCATAACATATCTACCAATTCTAAATTTGTTTCTTAAGAATACGCACTGTCGTCCCTAGTAGCTCAGTAAAAGGTTTAATTGCTACAATAGCATTACACCTGCTAAAACAGAACCTTAATGCAGACAAAGAAATAAAAATTAGGGGTGCTTTAGTGGTTCTGTTTCAAAAACGTCAACTATAGTTACGAAGATGTGCTGCCAGTGGATTAATTATCATCCCTACTGTTAACATATATGCATAAAGACGGATTTGAAACAGATTTCCTCAAATACTAAATTTTAGCAAAATATGTGTTGTATAGGTATAAGTACGTATACGATGTGGTTTGTATGTAGAGAGGAACTATCGGGCAATTCTACACTTTCTTAGAAGAATGCAACAAGCAGGACAAAAACACGATTAGATTGGAAATACGTAGAATGACCATCACCTTCCTTGATACTAATATAAATATCAAATTGGTTCAAATGGCTCTAAGCACTAAGTCTTAACATATGAGGTCATCAGTCCCATAGAACGTAGAACTACCTAACCTAAGGACATCACACTCATCCATGCCCGAAGCAGGATTCGATCCTGCGACCGTAGCAGCAGCGTGGTTCCGGACTGAAGCGCCTAGATCCGCGGCGGCCGGCGAATATAAATATCCAAATAGGAAGCCACCCGTTTAGCCGGCCGCAGTGGCCAAGCGGTTCTAGGCGCTTCAGTCTGGAACCGCACGGTCGCCACGGTCGCAGGTTCGAATCCTGCCTCGGGCATGGATGTGTGTGATGTCCTTAGATTAGTTATGTTTAAGTAGTTCTAAGTTATAGGGGACTGATGACCTCAGATGTTAAGTCCCATAGTACTCAGAGCGATTTGAACCACCCGCTTAAAATACACTATCTGCTTAGAAGTAATCAGACACTCCTGCGTAATACGGAAATGAAAGCTAGATGTCACGAGAAGCCGACCCACCAGTATAGAAGGAGGCGGAAAATATTGTTTTGCCACTAGAGAAGCAGTAACAGCAGAACTGGTCGCTCGGGAGAGCTCAGTGATTATACGTGAGTAAAAACGTCCCAGGGACATTTCAGTCCTTCTAAAGCTGCCCAAGTCGTCAGTTGGTGATGCCCTAACCAATTAGAAACGCGAAAAAATAATCATAGATAAACCAAGCCCTGGTAGTCCTTACGTAATGAAGGACAGGGTCCATGCACCTTTACGGGGTGGTTGTAAAAAATCGCATGAAATTTGCAGAAGGAATCACTCGTGAGTTCCGAAGTGCTACCAGCAGTCCAGCTATTATAAAGCTATTATAATGGATGTGCGGAGGGAGTTAAAAATAATGGGGTGCAATGGTCGAGAAGCTCCTTATGCCACATATTTTTGTAGTCAGTGAAAGTGACACTCGAAGTAGTGTAAAGAGCAGCGGTACTGGATTTGGATTTGGCGAATGCCTGGAGAAGAATATGGTGTTACGGTGTGGGCGTGTTTTCTGTGGTTAGGTTGTGACCCCTGATTGCGCTTAAGAAAACGCTGATTCCTGCAGGATATGAGCACATTTACGGCACGTACAGTAGAGGAACAGTTAGGTGACAAAGGTTGTTTGCATCAGCATGACACTGCACCTTGCTATAAAGCAGCATCTGTGAGAGAATTGTTTGTGGACGATAACAACTCTGTTTTGGGATGGCCTGCCCAGAATCCCTACCTGAACCCAACAGTACATGTTTGGGATGGGTCAGAACGTCGAAAAGATCGCTGCGCCCAACATTACTGCCTTCTCTGGTTTCGCTCTTGCGGAGTAATGGGCTGCCATTCCATCACGGACATTCAGATATCTCATTGAGAGTACCTATAGCAAGTTTCAAGCCGTCACAGAGGTGAAGTTTAGTTTTAAAAAATTTAAAGTAAAAAGCTTTGTATACGTAGTCCACAATTTTCCTAATGGAGTCAAAGTACGATAACTAGTTTCGGTGGCTTGCCATCTTCAGATAAAAAAAAACATTGAAAAAAGTGGTGAATACGCATAGGAAAGCATCATTAGATGTAGTTATGTAATGACATTCATTTGTAAATACCAATAAAATGGCAGTAGGTCGCTTGAAACCATGACCGTGAGCAAGCTAGTTCGTAGACCGTAACATCGCAGGATGATGGGCATAGTGAAGGAAAATAGCCAGTTGCATGAGTAAAAGTTGCATCAGCAGCTCAATATTTGCAGTTATATAGCAGGTATTATTTTGATAACAGAATATGCAATGGTTCCAGTCACCACCTATATCTATATGATTACTATGCAACTACTGCTTAATTGCAGGGCAGTGGGTTCTTAGAACCATTTTCGTATCATATCTCGAACATTGCACTTTCGTATGGCACGTCGGAAAAACGAACGCATAAGTCTTTCCGTGCGAACTCAGATTTCGGTTGTTCTCCTCCCTCCTTATGTGGGTGGGAGTAAACGAAACATTTTCGCACTTGGAGGAAAAAATTGATGATCCAAGTTTCGTGAAAAGGTCTCACGCCAATGAAGAAAGCCTTTGCTTGAATTATTGCGACCCCAGTGTGTGTATCAGATCTGTAACACTGTCCCTCCTATTTATGGATAATACAAAACGGTCTGCCCTTCTTTGATCTTTTTCGATGTCCTCCGTCAATCCCATCTGGTCAGTGTCTTATAGTAATAGTACTCCAGAAGAAGACGCACAAGTGTATTTTAGGTAGTAGCTTTAGTAGATTTGTTGTATCTTCCAAGTGTTCTGCCAATAAAGCGCAATCTTCGGTTCACCTTCCCCACAACATTTTCTATGTGATGCCTCCAATTTAAGTTATTCGTCATTGTAATCCATAGGTATTTATTTGCATCGTCAACCTTTAAGTTTGTGTTATTTATCGGCAACCGCAATTTAAGGGATGCCGGAAGATGGAGCAGTCCGCAGTAACTTTGTTGCTGGTTATTTGTGTTTAGTGTTAATCCCTTGTTCGGTTACTTGTTGTGTCCAATGATGAACCTCATAACACTTATTCGAGTGCAGTATGACTGCCACTTATTAACATCCTCAGCACATGAATGAGAAGGTTAATATATTAGTGTTATTTCTCGCAATAATACGTGACTGTGAAATTGTGTATTGTACTGAAAATTCATTGCTAACGTAAGAGATTTAAATGTAATAACTACCAATGTCACTGGCTAAATAGCTGGCGAGCTGGAGGACAAAATAGAGAAAAGTACTGGGAGGTTGGGTTATAATAAATAATTAACATTTCAAGTTGGGAGCAGTTGGCGTTTCATGTGGGGAAAATGTGTTGTGTGATATGTTGGGAGAAATGTGACGCTACGGCAGCACTCTGCTGGTGACTGTCTGCTGCCGGTGCGCCGTCCCGCTGACACGGCAGTCGCGGCCCTCCCCACGTCAGCGCTTCGCTAGAGGAGCTTCTTTTTCCACCTTGTGGCAAAACGTGACCTCTCAATACAGGGTGGCAACCTGCCACCTGCAGTCTGCTATCATTACAACGCCCGCCAAGTCTTGGGAATGTACGAGACGAATCAGTGATAAACTGTAACGATATACTAATTTCACAGCCAGAGATTTTTATTACTATGTGCGAAAATTTTGAACATCGTTAGCAACTGGTCTGTTAAGATCTGTAACAAACATTAGTTTCACTCGACAAGTTAGGACATTTGGTAGTATTTATTTGGGCTCTATGCAGCCTGTAAACAGCGTACGTACCAGTATCTTTGACAGCAGACAAGAGAAGGAAGGAGGATGGATTAGAGTTTAACATCCTGTTGACGACGATATCATTAGTGATGCAGCAGAAGCTCGACCTGGGGACGTAAACCAAGAGCGTCCTTTCCATCGGAACTTTTCCAAAACTCCACTTAATCGAGCTTGGGATACCGCAGAAAATCTAATTCTGGGTGCCCAGATGAATTACACCCCGGTCCCCGCCACTTTGTTCCACGGGCAGAGAAGGAAACTAGATATATCATTTTCTGTTGACATGCGGTTCGAGACCGGCGTCCTTAAGTTGGTGGTCATCAAAACTATAATGCCAACACCCAGTAACTGTATGAACACTTCATTCCAACGTAAGTTTCTTGTAAAATGTAGTATCAACTAACAGTGGTTTCAGTATCGGAGTTAACAAATCTAGTTTCCAGCCTTTAAAGCGACTTGTGAACGTTATCGAAAATAATTAACAGGAGGTAGAGTATTTGTTCAAGGCCTGACTTAAGGATGCCACTCTAAGTTCACTGATCGTGACCGGGCCAAATAACTCACGAAATAACCGTCAAACGAAAAAACTACAAAGGACGAAACTTGTCTAGCTTGAAGGGGGAAACCACATGGCGCTATGGTTGGTCCGCTAGATGGCGCTGCCATAGGGAAAACGGATATCAACTGCGTTTTTTTTTTAAATAGGAACCCCCATTTTTATTACATATTCGTATAGTACGTAAAGAAATATGAATGCTTTAGTTGGACCACTTTTTTCGCTTTGTGATAGATGGCGCTGTAATAGTCACAAATATATGGCTCACAATTTTAGACGAACAGTTGGTAACAGGTTGGTTTTTTAAATTAAAATACAGAACGTAGGTACGTTTGAACATTTTATTTCGGTTGTTCCAATGTGATACATGTACCATTGTGAACTTATCATTTCTGAGAACGCATGCTGTTACAGCGTGATTACCTGTAAATACCACATTAATGCAATAATCAAAATGATGTCCGTCAACCTCAATGCATTTAGCAATACGTGTAACGACATTCCTCTCAACAGCGAGTAGTTCGCCTTCCGTAATGTTCGCACATGCACTGACAACGAGCTGACGCATGTTGTCAGGCGTTGTCGGTGGATCACGATAGCAAATATCCTTCAACTTTCCCCACAGAAAGAAATCCGGGGACGTCAGACCCGGTGAACGTGTTGGCCATGGTAGGATCTTCGACGACCAATCCACCTGTCATGAAATATGCCATTCAATACCGCTTCAACCGCACGCGAGCTAGGTGCCGGACATCCAATATGTTGGAAGTTCATCGCCATTCTGTCCTGCACTGAAACATCTTGTAGTAACATCGGTAGAACATTACGTAGGAAATCAGCATACATTGCACCATTTAGATTGTCATCGATAAAATGGGAGCCAATTATCCTTCCTCCCATAATGCCGCACCATACATTAACCCGCCAAGGTCGCTGATGTTCCACTTGTCGCAGCCGTCGTGGATTTTCCGTTGCCCAATAGTGCATATTATGCCGGTTTACATTACCGCTGTTGGTGAACGACGCTTCGTCGCTAAATAGAACGCGTGCAAAAAATCTGTCATCTTCCCATAATTTCTCTTGTGCCCAGTGACAGAACTGTACACCACGTTCAAAGTCGTCACCATGCAATTCTTGGTGCATAGAAACATGGTACAGATGCAATCGATGTTGATATAGCATTCTCAACACCGACGTTTTTGAGATTCCCGATTCTCGCGCAATTTGTCTGCTACTAATGTGCGGATTAGCCGCGACAGCAGCTAAAACACCTACTTGGGCATCATCATTTGTTGCAGGTCGTGGTTGACGTTTCACATGTGGCTGAACACTTCCTGTGTCCTTAAATAACGTAACTAACCGGCGAACGGTCCGGACACTTGGATGATGTCGTGCAGGATACCGAGCAGCATACATAGCACACGGCCGTTCGGCATTTTGATCACAATAGGCATACATCAACACGATATCGACCTTTTCCGCAATTGGTAAACGGTCCATTTTAACACGGGTAATGTATTACGAAGCAAACGCCGTCCGCACTGGCGGAATGTTACGTGATACCACGTACTTTTTCGTTTGTGACTATTACAGCGACATCTATCACAAAGCGAAAAAAGTGGTCCAACTAAAACATACATATTTTTTTACGTACTACACGAACATGTAATAAAAAATGAGGGTTCCTATTTAAAAGTCCGGAACCGCGCGACTGCTACGGTCGAAGGTTCGAATCCTGCCTCAAGCATGGATGTGTGTGATGTCCTTAGGTTAGTTAGGTTTAAGTAGTTCTAAGTTCTAGGGGACTGATGACCACAGATGTTAAGTCCCATAGTGCTCAGAGTCATTTGAACCATTTAAAAAAAGAAGCAGTCGATATCCGTTTGACCTATGGCAGCGCCATCTAGCGGGCCAATCATAACGCCATCTGGTTTCCCCCTTCAAGCTAGACGAGTTTCGTTCGTTGTAGTTTTTCGTTTGACGCTTATTTCGTGAGATATTTGGCCCGGTCACTATCAATGGACCACCCTGTATATCGCACACAAGGGATATGAAGTAGAACGTTAAACATAACACCTGAACCCTACAATGTCCTAGAGCTTCCGTAAATGTGTCTGTCTCTAAAGGGGATTTCATCGTCAATGTCTTACAGGGGACAGTATAAGTAGATTATGTTAATGGCTTAGGAAAACCCCCAGCCTGAGATACCTTGGCCTCACCCTCGACCGACACCTCACCTGGACCCCTCATCTCTGGACTGTCCAGCAGACAGCCCATTCCCGCCTCCGCCTTCTGAAACTCCTCTCTGGCCAGACATGTGGATTGCACCCTTCTCCCATCCTCCACACCTACAAATCCCTCATCCGTCCTATCCTTTGTTATGTCAGCGTTGCCTGGATCTCCGCCCTCACCCGCTTTTACAAGGCCCTCCAAATCCTTGAACGCCATGCGCTCCACCTTGCCTTCCGTATCCGCCTTCCTTCCCCCACGCGGCTCCTGTATGAACTGATCCCCTTCCCCCACCTCCTCCTGTTCCTCCAACATCTCCGCATCCTTTACATTGTCCACAGGCTTGATCCCCCCCACCCTCTGGTTTCCTCCTTCCTCTCCACCCCCCAGCCATTGCCGCGCCTCTATCGCTGTATCCCTCCCTCTCTCCAACTCCACACCCTCCATCTCCTTCATCAGGGCAATTTCCAGCGCCTCCCCCTCCCGGATGACGAACTTCGCCGTAAAATCTACCCTTCCTTCCAACTATAACCTGGCCTTGTTCCCCCCCCCCCCTCCCCAGGGCCTCCTTTTTCCGCTCCCCTCCTTCTCCCAGAGCGGATTTTCCTCCTTCCCCCCCCCCCCCCCCCCCTGAGACCCTGCACCCCATACTTGCCTCTTTCCTTCCCACATCCCGCCCTAACTGGCCCTCTTCAGTGCGCCCCCCGCCCATCTCCCCCCCCTCTTCCCCTCCCTCCCTCCCTCCCTCCCTCCCTCCCTCCCTCCCTCCCTCCCTCCCTCCCTCCCTTCTTCCAGTCTCCCTCATCTCCTTGCACCTGGCAGATCCTCTGTTTTGATCATCGCCAGTGTGCTACGTCAGTGTTGTGTGTAGTGCTGTTTCTCCTGTACGTCAAGGTGTGTGATTTTAATTGTGTACTGCCTTGAGGTTCAACATCAGTGTTTGTTATGTGCTACGCCATCTGTCGATACTTTTTATGCTCCAGTCATACTGTGCCTTGTGTTCTTTTAATTGTCGCAGTGTGTGGCTTTTTGTGTGCACTACTTTTAAACAGTTTTTTATCTCCATTTTACAGTCGCCTCTTTTTTTGTCTATTGCCTTCCATGATGTTCCCCCTTTTTTATATCTATGTTCACCATATTCTCTCCTTTGTTATTTTCAAATGTCTATTGTTTGTTCTATGTCTTTCGGCTGAAGAGCAGCGCATATGCTGCTGCCATCCCGCCCCCATGGGGAATTGAAATACAATAAAGAAAAAAAAAAAGGCTTAGGAAACACCACAGCATATCATCAACCGCCATTGAAGCCATCGGACGTCCCATAATTTACACCACCACTATGTATAAAATTATATGTTCGCATTTAAACTACTCTCGTATTTTTGAAAAAAAA
This sequence comes from Schistocerca americana, assembly GCF_021461395.2. Lineage (NCBI taxonomy): Eukaryota > Metazoa > Arthropoda > Insecta > Orthoptera > Acrididae > Schistocerca > Schistocerca americana. The sequence goes on along the minus strand of NC_060130.1, from coordinate 375,563,484 downwards.
GGCTAATTCGCTTCTCATCACGGTTTCAAACGGTCCTTGCCTAATGCTATTTACTGAATAACATCCCTGAAACGAGAGTAAGCTCCAGAACACAGTGGGCGATACGCGGCTCTATTTAGAATTGTGGCTCGATATAATCTTAGGGTCGAGCAGTGGATATTTGCTCTCATGCACTGCAGCTAAACTTTCTGCAGAATGTAATTGTAATTTGTGATCCTTCAATCTGTCATGGCAGTGGAACGTAATACGAATTTTTTAAAATAAAAAACTAGTTGTAATGAAATAGAATAGTAATAATAATAATGGCAAAAGGGCTGTTGTTGTTGTGGTCTTCAGTCCAGAGACTGGTTTCATGCAGCCCTCCATGCGACTCTATCCCTTGCAAGCTTCTTCATCTCCCAGTACCTACCGCAACCTACATCCTTCTGAATCTGCTTAGTGTATTCAACTCTTGGTCTCCCTCTACGATTTTTACCCTCCACGCTGCCCTCCAATACTAAATTGGTGATCCCTTGATGCCTTAGAACATGTCCTACCAACCCATCCCTTCTTCTAGTCAAGTTGTGCCACAAATTTATCTTCTCCCCAATTCTATTCAATACCTCAAAAAAGGTTCAAATGGCTCTGAGCACTATGGGACTTCACATCTGTGGTCATCAGTCTCCTAGAACTTAGAACTACTTAAACCTAACTAACCTAAGGACATCACACACATCCATGCCCGAGGCAGGATTCGAACCTGCGACCGTAGCGGTCACGCGGTTCCAGACTGAAGCGCCTAGAACTGCACGGCCACACCGGCCGGCCTATTCAATACCTCCTCATTAGTTATGTGATCTACCCATCTAATTTTCAGCATTCTTCTGCAGCACCACATTTCAAAAGCTTCTATTTTCCTCTTTTCCAAACTATTTATCGTCCATGTTTCACTTCTATACGTGGCTAAACCCCATACAAACACTTTCAGAAACGACTTCCTGACACTTAAATCTATACTCGGTGTTAACAAATTTCTCTTCTTGAGAAATACTTTCCTTGCCATTGCCAGTCTACATTTTATATCCTCTCTACTCAGTTAGTTTGCTCCCCAAATAGCAAAACTCCTTTACTACTTTAAGTGTCTCATTTCCTAATCTAATTCCCTCAGCGCCACCCAACTTAATTCGACTACATTACAGTATCGTCGTTTTGCTTTTGTTGATGTTCATCTTATGCCCTCCTTTCAAGACACTGTCCATTCCATTCAACTGTTCTTCCAGGTCCTTTGCTGTGTCTGACAGAATTACAGTCATCGGCAAACCTTAAAGTTTTTGTTTCTTCTCCGAGGATTTTAATTCCTACTCCAAATTTTTCTTTTGTTTTCTTTACTGCTTGCTCAATATACGGATTGAATAACATCGGGGATAGGATACAACCCTGTCTCACTCCCTTCCCAACCACTGCTTCCCTTTCTTGCCCCTCGACTCTTATAACTGCCATCTGGCTTCTGTACAAATTGTAAATAGCCCTTCACTTCCTGTATTTTACCCCTGACATCTTCAGAATTTGAAAGAGAGTATTCCAGTCAACATTGTCAAAAGCTTCCTCCAAGTTTACAAATGGTAGAAACTAGGTTTGTTTTTCCTTAATCGCCGGCCGCGGTGGTCTAGCGGTTCTAGGCGCGCAGTCCGGAACCGCGCGACTGCTGCGGTCGCAGGTTCGAATCCTGCCTCGGGCATGGATGTGTGTGATGTCCTTAGGTTAGTTAGGTTTAAGTAGTTCTAAGTTCTAGGGGACTGATGACCACAGATGTTAAGTCCCATAGTGCTCAGAGCCATTTGAACCATTTTTTTTTCCCTTAATCTACCTTCTAAGATAAGCCGTAGTGTCAGTATTGCCTCGCGTGTTCTACCATTTATATGGAATCCAAACTGATCTTCCCCGACGTCGGCTTCTACCAGTTTTTGCATTCGTCTGTAAAGAATTCAATTTAATAACTGACGTAGATAACAGCAAACCAATGGCCTAGCCGCAGTGGTAACACCGGTTCCCATAAGGTCACTGAAGTTAAGCGTTGTCGTGCTTACTAAATCTTGGATGGGTGACCGTCCGAGTCAGCTGACCGCTTTTGGCAGACAAAGTGCACTCAGCCCTTGTGTGACCAATTCAGGAGCTACTTCATTGACTCTGGTCACGAAAGCTGACAACGGCCGAGTGAGTCGTGTTTTGACCACATGCCCCTCCATATCAGCATCCAATGACTCCAGTCGGCTGAGGATGAGGTAGTAGTGGTCGGTACCGTTGATCCTTCTGAGGCCAGTTCGGAAGGAGTTTTAGATGACACCAAAGGGTTTAAGTTGAATGAAGTGACTGTCAGCCAGATCAATGAAATCATTAAAATAGTGGTTCTACGTTAATTCGTTCAAACAATCACAAAAATTACCGTGAACTAAACACAGAATATTCGGCTGCTGAAAAATACATGAACTCCACTATGGTAATAAAAATATTAAAACTTGCGAATCCATGAGTAGAGTCCGATACTCTTTATCCAGTATGAATTCCAAAATTCAACTAAGATAAGGTAACGTTGAATGATGCGCATCATCTAATGCTCGCAATATGTTAAAGTTCCAGCCATCTTTCAGAGTTTAAGTCTCAGTTGGCTCGGCATTTATCGAAAAACGAACGAATGTTACAGTATTCGTGTGGGCGCTTGCCGCCGAAAATCTATCACTTTTAGAAATCTGTTGCAGCTGCGTTCGAGCTGTTTCTCCCATCTCCGAGAGCTTTTCGCACAAAGCCGAATATTGGCATTCTTCCGACCCTACCTTAGCCAACCGCGTATTTCAACGAGTGTCGTTGGACTGTTACAGTGGTCTATCAGGAGCTTTAATAAAGCCACTTTTCTTTGCTTACGTGACGAGTTCTTTCGTTGCAGTCAAAAGACAATGAACTTGTGGGCAATTGATGCATGTATACTCCGCATTAAAAGCATTTCGTAGCTCTGTATTTAGCGTTTGGCAGGGAGAATTCAATCGTGAATAATCGCGCATTGCAGTGACGCTGTTGCCACCTTGATAGCTTGTAAAATGCATGTCTTTCAAAGCAGAGTCGTGGTTACTAAGAGACATAAATCGTCCAAACAATTGTCTACGAATGTTATCATTCGTTTTTGGCTACTCAGGAAACAGGGTTGTAAAGAAAACAAGAGGTCTGAGAATCTAGTCAACAAAATGAGAAAATGGTTCAAATGGCTCTGAACACTATGGGACTTAACATCTGTGGTCATCAGTCCCCTAGAACTTAGAACTACTTAAACCTAACCAACCTAAGGACATCACACACATCCATGCCCGAGGCAGGATTCGAACCTGCAACCGCAACAAAATGAGAGACGGTACATTTCAGATAATGGTTTCTTCTTGCGCTGCATGTCCTCATGTTTGTAGTTGTTGACCTTTTACCTTCTGTTTATTATCAATTATCTCAATCACAATTATATCTAGGAATTTGAAGATGACTGGATACACAGCCATAGTAAATCTTTTAAATGAAGTCAGTCCACTTTAGGCTGTTAAGACATTATTTATTGCAGTTGAACTTTCGATGCATGGTCATTTTCCAAGCATTCCGAAAGCAATCAGTCATCAAATACAATAAACGTGATTCAGAAATTGACAAACATTTAAAGCAAAATTTTCAAAGTTACTTACGAGGGATGTTGTAACCAACTCGATAACAATAGGTTGGAGCTTAAATAGTGGCAACACTGCTGAGGAAACACAGTGCACTGGAATCTACTATTGTCGCTGACAGCACACGTTGCTGACATACCCACTCTACCTCCGAGCAAATGGACTCGCCCGTCGCACGTCACCGGCGTGCACACAGTCGAGGGAGAGACAGTCACTTGTGAGCGAGCGGTCTAACGTAAAGGTGTCACTATGTTTTCGAAACAGGAACAACGGAGTTGGATCATGATTGAACTTGCCAGATGTCTTACAGCGCGACACTGTCATCAAGGTCTTCAAGAGGCGTGCGGGGAATCGGCATTGCCATACAGAACAGTGGAACACTGGGTAAAAGCCATCAACGAAGATCGGCAAACCGTGGCAAACATGCGTCGGGCGGGTCGTCCTTGCGTCGCTGAAGAAGAAGTGCATGCTGTTGCCCAGTTTGTGGACAGTGATCGACGCCATACGATTCGTGAGCTCGCCCACGAAACCGGATTAGCGCATACGACTGTGCTTCGCATCCTGGGCATGCGAAAAATTGCATCACGATGGGTTCCGCATGACTTGACGGAAATGCAGAAATGGATGCGTTACGACGCTGCTCAGATGCATTTGGAGACCTATGAGCGCCAAGGAGAGGCTTTCTTACGCCGTATCGTAACACTGGATGATACATGGGCCACATCGTACGAGCCAAAACTTAAACGCCAATCCAACGAATGGCGCCATTATGTGTCGCCGCGAAAGTCGAAAGTGCGTCAGAGCCCCAGTATGGTGAAAGTTATGGTGATTCTCGTGTACGACTGTCATGGTGTTATCCTAACGCATTACGTTCCTCCACGGCAGACCATCAATGCACAGTATTGCTGTTAATTTTTGGAGCATCACCTGCGACAAGCTTTGCGAAAGAAGCGGCGACACTTTCTGCACAACGCACCCCTCATTTTGCACAACGCACGGGCTCATATAGCGCAAGATGTGGTTGCTCTGTTCGGTCGATGGGACTGGGAAGTACTGTACCATCCACCATGATCCCCGGACTTAAGTCCATACGACTTTGATTTGATTCCGAAGATGAAGGAACTACTTCGTGGCATTCGATTCAGAACTATTCCAAAGATTCGACAAGCAGTAGACCGCTCCATTCGCACCAACAACGGAACAGGCTCTGCTAACAGTATACTACGCCTTCCACATCGCTGGCAACGGGTTCTACACAACGCTGGTGACTACTTTGAAGGACAGTAACAGGTGCAAACATGTAACTCTTTTGTATTGGTTGTGAATAAACAGTTACCACTATTTAAGTTCCAACCCTCGTATAAAGCTGTGACATTCTGTGTAGGAGCAGTCGCATGTGATGGTGTGAAATTATCTGCCATTCCATAACACCATGCACTTTAGAAGGCCTGTGAAATAGTGATACAAACACTTCATTCTAAATCTCGTGTAGCAGACTGACTTTATCTGCGTTGATCTCGTCAAATATTCTAGACCATGCTACGCTTACGTTACTACTTACCATCTATTTATTTTCCATATTTGTACATTACTTGCGCTTGTTCTACGTATGTGAACCACTACTTTCACACATATCTAAGATTTAAGACCCAGCCGGCCGCGGTGGTCTAGCGGTTCTGGCGCTGCAGTCCGGAACCGCGGGACTGCTACGGTCGCAGGTTCGAATCCTGCCTCGGGCATGGGTGTGTGTGATGTCCTTAGGTTAGTTAGGTTTAAGTAGTTCTAAGTTCTAGGGGACTTATGACCTAAGATGTTGAGTCCCATAGTGCTCAGAGCCGTTTATTTAAGACCCTCTTCTTCACGTGAATTTTGTGGGTAATGTTTTATTGTGACTTGTTTGTCATTTCATCTTTTTACCTAATTTTAATCTATATTCTCAGTATCCCGTGTGAATTCCATTTTTATTTAACACAAATTTCTGTTACTTTTCTCCTTTCTATGCATCCTTTTCACAACTTGCATGATAATGACTCCACATATTAGCATCTTTGCACTCCATAGCTCTTACCCCTTGTATTTTTACATCTTTGCCGCTTTTGTGATCGGTTTACCACGCCTACTGCACGAGATTTAAACTTAAGTGTTTATGTAATTACACTCCTGGAAATGGAAAAAGAACACATTGACACCGGTGTGTCAGCCCCACCATACTTGCTCCGGACACTGCGAGAGGGCTGTGCAAGCAATGATCACACGCACGGCACAGCGGACACACCAGGAACCGCGGTGTTGGCCGTCGAATGGCACTAGCTGCGCAGCATTTGTGCACCGCCGCCGTCAGTGTCAGCCAGTTTGCCGTGGCATACGGAGCTCCATCGGAGTCTTTAACACTGGTAGCATGCCGCGACAGCGTGGACGTGAACCGTATGTGCAGTTGACGGACTTTGAGCGAGGGCGTATAGTGGGCATGCGGGAGGCCGGGTGGACGTACCGCCGAATTGCTCAATACGTGGGGCGTGAGGTCTCCACAGTACATCGATGTTGTCGCCAGTGGTCGGCGGAAGGTGCACGTGCCCGTCGACCTGGGACCGGACCGCAGCGACGCACGGATGCACGCCAAGACCGTAGGATCCTACGCAGTGCTGTAGGGGACCGCACCGCCACTTCCCAACAAATTAGGGACACTGTTGCTCCTGGGGTATCGGCGAGGACCATTCGCAACCGTCTCCATGAAGCTGGGCTACGGTCCCGCACACCGTTAGGCCGTCTTCCGCTCACGCCCCAACATCGTGCAGCCCGCCTCCAGTGGTGTCGCGACAGGCGTGAATGGAGGGACGAATGGAGACGTGTCGTCTTCAGCGATGAGAGTCGCTTATGCCTTGGTGCCAATGATGGTCGTATGCGTGTTTGGCGCCGTGCAGGTGAGCGCCACAATCAGGACTGCATACGACCGAGGCACACAGGGCCAACACCCGGGATCATGGTGTGGGGAGCGATCTCCTACACTGGCCGTACACCACTGGTGATCGTCGAGGGGACACTGAATAGTGCACGGTACATCCAAACCGTCATCGAACCCATCGTTCTACCATTCCTAGACCGGCAAGGGAACTTGCTGTTCCAACAGGACAATGCACGTCCGCATGTATCCCGTGCCACCCAACGTGCTCTAGAAGGTGTAAGTCAACTACCCTGGCCAGCAAGATCTCCGGATCTGTCCCCCATTGAGCATGTTTGGGACTGGATGAAGCGTCGTCTCACGCGGTCTGCCCGTCCAGCACGAACGCTGGTCCAACTGAGGCGCCAGGTGGAAATGGCATGGCAAGCCGTTCCACAGGACTACATCCAGCATCTCTACGATCGTCTCCATGGGAGAATAGCAGCCTGCATTGCTGCGAAAGGTGGATATACACTGTACTAGTGCCGACATTGTGCATGCTCTGTTGCCTGTGTCTATGTGCCTGTGGTTCTGTCAGTGTGATCATGTGATGTATCTGACCCCAGGAATGTGTCAATAAAGTTTCCCCTTCCTGGAACAATGAATTCACGGTGTTCTTATTTCAATTTCCAGGAGTGTATTTCACCAGCTTTCTAACTTGAGTGTGGTACACTACTGGCCATTAAAATTGCTACGCCATGAAGATGACGTGCTACAGACGCGAAATTTAACCGACAGGAAGAAGATGCTGTGATATGCAGATGATTAGCTTTTCAGAGCATTCACACAAGGTTGGCGCCGGTGGCGACACTTACAAGGTGCTGACATGAGCAAAGTTTCCAACCGATTTCTCATACACAAACAGCAGTTGACCGGCGTTGCCTGGTGAACCGTTGTTGTGATGCCTCGTGTCAGGAGGAGAAATGCGTACCATCACGTTTCCGATTCTGATAAACGTCGGATTGTAGCCTATCGCGATTGCGGTTCATCGTATCGCGACATTGCTGCTCGCGTTGGTCGAGATCCAGTGACTTTTAGCAGAATATGGAATCGGTGGGTTCAGCACGGAACGCCGTGCTGGATCCCAAAGGCCTCGTATCACTAGCAGTCGAGATGACAGGCATCTTATCCGCATGACTGTAACGGCTCGTGCAGCCACGTCTCGATCCCTGAGTCAACAGATGGGGACGTTTGTAAGACAACAACCATCTTCACGAACAGTTCGACGACGTTTGCAGTAGCATGGACTATCAGTTCGGAGACCATGGCTGCGGTTACCCCTGACGCTGCATCACAGACAGGAGCGTCTGTGATGGTGTACTCAACGACGAACCTGGGTGCACGAATGGCAAAACATTTTTTCGGATGAATCCAGGTTCTGTTTACAGCATCATGATGGTCGCATCCGTGTTTGGCGACATCGCGGTGAAAGCACATTGGAAGCGTGTATTCGTCATCGCCATACTGGCGTATCACCCGGCGAGATGGTATGGGGTGCCATTGGTTACACGTCTCGGTCACCTCTTGTTCGCATTGACGGCACTTTGAACAGTGGACGTTACATTTCAGATGTGTTACGACCCGTGGCTCTACCCTTCATTCGATCCCTGCGAAATCCTACATTTCAGCAGGATAGTGCCCGACCGCATGTTGCAGGTCCTGTACGTGCCTTTCTGGATACAGAAAATGTTCGACTGCTGCCCTGTCCAGTACATTCTCCAAATCTCTCACCAATTGACAGCTTCTGGTCAATGGTGGTAGAGCAACTGGTTCGTCACAATACGCCAGTCACTACTCTTGATGAACTGTGGTATCGTGTTGAAGCTGCATGGGCAGCTGTACCTGTACACGCCATCCAAGCTCTGTTTGACTCAATGCCCAGGCGTATCAATGCCGTTATTACGGCCAGAGGCGGTTGTTCTGGGTACTGATTTCCTTAGGATCTATGCACCCAAATTGCGTTAGTTAGTTCTAGTATAATATATTTGTCCAATGAATACCCGTTTATCATCTGCATTTTAATGGCCAGTAGTGTATATAGAATAGCAGATAAATTCACACCACCACATGCAACTGCTCTTACGCAGCATATTACAGCTTTATATTATTGAGTGGGTTACAGAATCCCACCTAATTAGCTCTGTTTTTTAACTTTCAACGTTTGTCAGTTTCATAATTACTTGTATTTTATTTGACAACTGACTACCTTCAGAATGCTTGTAAATGGTGACCATACATCGAAACTGCAATCGCATTAAATAATGTTTTAACAGCCTAAAGCGTAATGATTTCGTTGAATGATTTTATCTCTTAGACTTGTAGCCCCTTCTGCCACGTGCCGCGACACGGCTGTGTGATGAGGTATGATAGGTTTTGCAGATACTTTTCCGTAAGTCGCTCCAGCGTCCACGAACCTCTTAACAAAGTCCAAGAAACCTTCACATCCACGCATTGATCGACAATTATCTCCTGAACGTGTTTAGGAAGGCGTCTCTCGTCCACACAAGACCTTTGTGTGTACTAGACATGGACAGATTGAGAGAAATATGCGAAGTGCCACTTGATCCTTTAGCACGGCCCTAAATTTCACTGCATGGCTAACTGCAAACAAAATTAACGTTTTTCCCATGGCTACCTACTACCTGTTTAATTAGCGTTCAAACTCAACTTCAAAAATTCGTTTCATGTGAATTCTATACTCACCACTGATTAGCTAAAGAAAAACTTCCCTTTTTCCTGACGTGATCTCCTTCCTCTGCGAATCAGGTTTAGTTTCTTCGTTCATTTTCTGTGTTAAAAAGAAATGAAGAAATCGCACCACTCTATTGAGCCAGATGTGGTAAGCTGGGTGCCCTTTTGCCCTAGCCGGGTGCAGCCGGGCAGACGTGACGTAACTGCGGGCAGCTCAGCAGCAGGCACACGCGTACGTCACAGCGTAGCTAGACGAAGCGGGAGAGTGGCCGGCCGCGGGTGCCGTCACCCCGCGTTGGAAAGAAGCGTGGGGCTACTGCGGCTTGAGAGACGTATCAAATCAAATGTTTGTGAAATCTCATGGGACTTAACTGCTAAGATCGTGAGTCCCTAACCTTACACACTACTTAACCAAAATTATCCTAAGGGCAAACACACACACACCCACGCCCGACGGAGGACTCGAATCTCCGCCAGAACCAGCCGCACAGTCCATGAATGCAGCGCCGAAGACCGCTCTGCTAAATCCGTGCGGCGAGACGTATCAGCACGTATTCTACTCGCATATGATATGGTAGGCTTCATATGATTTTCGACCCACTTGCGTCCTCTCCTATGCGTGTACGAACGTGTACTGTAATTCAAAGCACCAGGCGTCCTTTTTCTCCGCTGGAAGTGTCCAATGACGGTATCTGAGGGCTCGTGGAAACCTCTGTGCACTGAAACATGCTGTGTATGGCGGCACCCTCTCTAGTCTTTAGTGAAGTGGTGATTTTGAATAATGTGGTTACTCATTGTTTTTCTCGTTTATTGTATATTTTCCTTATCATTGCTAAGTGTTTACTGTATAAGTACTTGCAAGAATATTCAAAATCATCACATATGTCATTATAATTATTATTCTGGGTCAGAAACTAAATTTCAGTTAAGTATAACGTTGCTGGCTGACTACAGGGTGCCGTGCGGGGTAGCCGGGTGGTCTCAGGCGTCCTGTGACGGTTCGCGCTGCTCCTCCCGTCGGAGGTTCGTATCCTCCCTCGGACATGGGAGTGTGTATTGTCCTTAGCGTAAATTAGTTTAAGTTAGATTAGATAACCTCAGCAGTTTGGTCCCATAAGATCTTACCATAAATTTCCAGTTGACTACATGGTATATATAAACCAGAAAGTATGTAAATGAAAAGGTGAAATGAAAACATGCGCAGAGTTAGGCAAAGCAGTAGCACGCAACAGCATGGTGCCTCCACTTAACACGAGAGCATATATGTGGGAGACACACTGAGGTGACAAAAGTCATGATATACCTCCAAATATCGTCTCAGACCTTCTTTTGCAGGGTGCTGTGCAGCAACAACTCGACTTGGGATGGACTCAACAAGTCGTTGGAAGTCCTATGCAGAAATAATTAGCCATGCTGCCTCTATAGCAGTCCATAACTGCGAAACTGCTGCCAGTGCAGAATTTTGTGCACGAACTGACCACTCCATTGTGTCCCATATATGTCCGATGGAATTCATGTTGGGCGATCTAGGCGGCCAAATCATTTGCACGAATTGTCCAGAAAGTTCTTCTAAACAATCGCGAACAAATGTGGCCCGGTGACATTAAGTCGTCGTTTGGGAACATTAATTCCACGAATGGCTGCAAATTGTCTCAAACTAGCCGTACATAACCGTTTCTGGGTCCTGTAGTTGCACCAGAGAACTATTCCATTCCATGTAAACGCAGCCCACACCATTGTGAAGGCACCACCAGCTTACACAGTGCTTTGTGTACAACTTGGTCCATTGTTTCGTGGGGACTCCGCCACATTCTAAAGCTACAATCAGCTCTTATCAACCGAAATCGAGACTCATCTGACCAGGTCACGGTTTTCCATTCGTCTAGGGTATAACCGATATGGTCACTAGCCCAGGTGAGACGCTGCAGAGGATGTCGTGCTTTAAGCAAAGGCACTTCCATCAGTCGTCTGCTGCCAACGTTGCTAATTCAATGGAGATGTCCTTTGACGGGCGTCTGTAACTAAATGATTATTTTGTGAGGAGGGGGGCGGGGCACGGTTAGGTGTGCGTAGGTGTATATGAGGCAACTGGTGGGACGTTTAACATTTTTCAGAAACAACCATATGAGAGATACAGGACAAATAACTCAACATACTCAAAAAATTTAAGTGAAAATAATCACAAGGTAGCTGCAACTGAGAAACCATGGTAATAATCTGGAAAAAAAACAACTGAAGACACTTCACTATTCAAGAAAATACTTTTCAAAAACAGAACGCAAGCTATTAGGAAACCCCTTTTTCATGACTTCATAACTTACAATTCACTGTTAACATTTATACAAAAATTAGTAAGAAAAACATTTCTGAAGGTGATTTTCAAAATTTTATAATAATTTATTTTTCTTTCTCCTTCGAGTCGATCAGCTTTATCTTCCCCTCCACTCGACATAACACTACCTTCAATCCACTTCTCTCAACATGTCATCCCTTTCCCGTAGACGTACCCCGTTCACCCTGGCACTGTCCATATTGCTCCGCTGGCCTTATTTGATGCTAAGTCCTCTCAAACAAACGTCCTATTCTCCTTCCTTCTCGTCCTGTATTAGATATTAAAAAAAACTATTCTAGCTTCCATATCTATTCGCACTTTGAGCGGGGGTCCTCTACTTGAGGCTAGATGAAGTAGTCCTCTGAAGGCAGATCTATCGAGAAAGCTACCGCAGTGGTTAAGAATCTAGACTTTCTTTTTAAAAATAGTGGGGTTGCAACTCCCTACGTGTCATTCAGATATTAGTTTTCCAACGTTCTCCTAAGTCGTTACAGAAAATACTATGATGGTGTCTTTGGAAAGGTCATGGTGATTTCCTTCTCCTATCCTTGCCCTGCCAAAACGTATACTCCGACTCTAATTACCTCGTCGTCGTCGTAACATTAAACCCTAATCCTCCTTCCTTTCCCTCCAAGGGAGATCTGGTGACTACACTCTGTATCAGTCACATCCCGCCGTGTTGGATAGTGTTAAACCTACGGATTAGTGTTATCCAGGAAGTTAGGGAATGGAATATCAACTGCCAGTTTCCATAAGTCTCGAGAAATGTAATTTGTTATTACTCGATAACACACCATTGGAAGCGGTGAGTTTCTCGTCTGGAGCAAATATCCCTGCCAAATATAATAAAGTTCGTCTGTAGAGTACGCACATATCATTTCATAAGAGAAACATCGTGCTCTTATTAAGAATCTGCTTCTGAGTGCTGTAATCATAAATTCCAGACATAAGAATTAAGTACTTTGGCACATGAAAATAATGTATGACAAAATGGAATTGGAAATCACTTCATTGTCAGTAATGAATCATTAATATACAGATGTGAAAATTGACATGCAATAAACATGGTACGTATTTCATGAATAGACTCAGCAACCAGTAATTGTTAAGCAAATGCGTAATAAAATGAGAATTGGGGAACGTAATTTTAATCTGGTGGTGCAATAAGGGTCACCAAAGTGTAGGACTATTAATTTCTGCAGAGCATGCAAACAGTGAATGTAAATACAGAAACAACGCATCAGCGCTTTTCATTTAATTATTCTCTCTTTACACAATGCAGCGTTAACATATTGCAGCAGTTGGACTGGCTACTCGTATGATGACAGTCAGCTACCGATTGCGCCAGAAGGCTTTTGATTAATGTCAGTCAGTAATATGTCTTTACAACGACTATCGATATTACAATAAACCTCTCTGCGACGCTAAAACAATTTAATAGCCGTTAAAGTTCTTCTACGGTAATGTAAAATTTCTCTTCGACTCATTATTATTATTCGTACTAGCAGTACCCTGCGTTACGATGACTATTCAACGCCCGTACGTAGAACTCACATGAAGCCAAGCCCTACATTATATCATCCCTTCAAACACAAGTTTTAAATTACTGCACAACTGATAGAAAACTAGCAGAGGATTTACATTGTGTTAGAGGACACAGAAGAGATTACCACAATAACTAACAGGCGCTGAATAAAAATCCTATTATCCTTTTGTGCACTAATTATGTCTAACGTGGTTATAGATTGAAAGTTGTCTTGTGACAGCCAGAGCGAGAGCACCAGCAGCAGCGAGTACTGTTTGTATAAAGCGTTTATTTTGCATTTTGTTTACGACCTTCCACTAAGGAAGGGATTCTATTTGTGTTTATCTGCTCTGCATAGTAACTAACAGTTCTTGATAAAACTTTACGTAGTTTTCGTGTTAGATTTCTTAGTGTTTTCTTGATCGTTTAGAACAGAAAGCGCCCTAAAACCGTCTTTTGTTTGTTTCGCGGCCGTTAGCCACTAGTCACTTGAATCAGCAGTTGTCTTGTGACAGCCAGAGCGAGAGCACCAGCAGCAGCGAGTACTGTTTGTATAAAGCGTTTATTTTGCATTTTGTTTACGACCTTCCACTAAGGAAGGGATTCTATTTGTGTTTATCTGCTCTGCATAGTAACTAACAGTTCTTGATAAAACTTTACGTAGTTTTCGTGTTAGATTTCTTAGTGTTTTCTTGATCGTTTAGAACAGAAAGCGCCCTAAAACCGTCTTTTGTTTGTTTCGCGGCCGTTAGCCACTAGTCACTTGAATCAGCAGTTGTCTTGTGACAGCCAGAGCGAGAGCACCAGCAGCAGCGAGTACTGTTTGTATAAAGCGTTTTTGTACTTATTTGCTGCGCTTAGCTTTTAAATAGTTTTTCTGGGAAAACCTAGCGTAGTTTTCGCGTCTCGTATTTCAGTGAGTGTTTCTTGATTATCAGAGTAGCTCATCAGAAGATTATCTTGGGAATTTGTCACCGTATAGAGTAGGGTAAACATAGTCATGTGTAGGGACTGTGGTTGTTGTGAGCGGACGCAAGGAGAATTGGCCACTCTTCGGGGGCAGGTGGAGGCTTTGTCTGTTAGGCTCATCGAGCTCGAAGCGCAGGCGTCGGCTCGTAGTGGCGTTGGGGCAACTGTGGTGAGACCTATGCCTACTTCGGTGGCCTTGGAATCACATGGAACCCCTGATGTCGCTGCGTCTTCCGGCAGTGAGCATCTTACCGGTCAGCCATCACTCCAGGGTGAATGGCGGACAGTGGTGGGCTCGCGCGTGCCTGGCCGAAAGGCGAAGGTGGGATCTGGCCGCGTGGCAGCTGCCTTACCCCTTTCCAACAGGTACGGGGTGCTTCCTAGTGGTGATGACATCGTTTCCGAGCCACCACAGGATGCCTCGCCTGTTGGGCCAGTGGCCGATTCTCCGTCAAGGTCCCGACAGTCACAGAGGGCGGGCCTATTAGTTATAGGGAGCTCCAACGTTAGGCGGGTTATGGAGCCCCTTAGGAAAATAGCGGGTAGGTCGGGGAAGAATGCCAGTGTGCACTCGGTGTGCTTGCCGGGGGGTCTGGTCCGTAATGTGGAGGAGGCCCTTCCGGCAGCTATTGAACGCACTGGGTGTGACCGGCTGCAGATAGTAGCACATGTCGGAACGAATGACGCCTGCCGCTTGGGTTCTGAGGCCATCCTTGGTTCCTTCCGGCGGCTGGCTGATTTGGTGAAGACAACCAGCATCGCACGCGGAGTGCAAGCTGAGCTTAATATCTGCAGCATAGTGCCCAGAGTCGATCGCGGTCCTCTGGTTTGGAGCCGTGTGGAGGGTCTAAACCAGAGGCTCAGACGACTCTGCGACTATAATGGTTGCAAATTCATCGACCTCCGTTATTGGGTGGAGAACTGTAGGGCCCCCCTAGACAGGTCAGGCGTGCACTACACACCGGAAGCAGCTACTAGGGTAGCAGAGTACGTGTGGCGTGCACACGGGGTTTTTTTTAGGTTAGAGGGACCCCCCCTTGGGCGAAACGATAAAATACCTGACGGCTTACCAGAGAGGACATTATCATCGTTGATAAAGAACGTCCGTCCTCAGAGACCAAAAACAGGAAAAGTTAACGTAATATTGGTAAACTGCAGGAGTATCCAGGGCAAGGTTCCTGAATTAGTATCTCTTATTGAAGGAAATAGTGCGCATATAGTATTAGGAACGGAAAGTTGGTTAAAACCGGAAGTGAACAGTAACGAAATCCTAGACACAGAATGGAATATATACCGCAAGGATAGGATAAACGCCAATGGTGGAGGAGTATTTATAGCAGTAAAGAATTCAATAATATCCAGTGAAGTTATTAGCGAATGCGAATGTGAAATAATCTGGGTTAAGTTAAGTATCAAAGGTGGGTCAGATATGATAGTCGGATGCTTCTATAGACCACCTGCATCAGCAACCGTAGTAGTTGAGCGCCTCAGAGAGAACCTGCAGAACGTCGTGAAGAAGTTTCGTGATCATACTATTGTAATAGGGGGAGACTTCAATCTACCAGGTATAGAATGGGATAGTCACACAATCAGAACTGGAGCCAGGGACAGAGACTCTTGTGACATTATCCTGACTGCCTTGTCCGAGAATTACTTCGAGCAGATAGTTAGAGAACCAACTCGTGAAGCTAACGTTTTAGACCTCATAGCAACAAATAGACCGGAACTTTTCGACTCCGTGAATGTAGAAGAGGGTGTCAGTGATCATAAGTCAGTGGTTGCATCAATGACTACAAGTGTAATAAGAAATGCCAAGAAAGGAAGGAAAATATATTTGCTTAACAAGAGTGATAGGGCACAAATCGCAGAATATCTGAGTGACCACCATCAAACGTTCATTTCTGAGGAAGAGGATGTGGAACAAAAATGGAAAAAATTCAGAAACATCGTCCAGTACGCCTTAGATAAGTTCGTACCGACTAAGGTCCAAAGCGAGGGGAAAGATCCACCGTGGTATAACAATCATGTACGAAAGGTACTACGGAAACAAAGAAAGCTTCATCATAGGTTTAAGAGTAGTCGAATCATAGCTGATAAGGAAAAGCTGAACGAAGCGAAAAAGAGCGTAAAGAGAGCAATGAGAGAAGCATTCAACGAATTCGAACATAAAACATTGGCAAACAATCTAAACAAGAACCCTAAAAAGTTTTGGTCATATGTAAAATCGGTAAGCGGATCTAAATCCCCTATTCAGTCACTCGTTGACCACGATGGCACCGAAACAGAGGACGACCGAAGAAAGGCAGAAATACTGAATTCAGTGTTCCGAAACTGTTTCACTGCGGAAAATCGTAACACGGTCCCTGACTTCAGCCGTCGCACGGACGCCAAAATGGAAAATATTGAAATAAACGATATCGGAATTGAAAAACAACTGCTATCACTTAGTAGCGGAAAAGCATCCGGACCAGACGAGATACCCTTAAGATTCTACAGTGATTATGCTAAAGAACTTGCCCCCTTTCTATCAGCAATTTATCGTAGATCGCTGGAAGAACGTAAAGTACCTAGCGACTGGAAGAAAGCGCAGGTCGTTCCCATTTTCAAGAAGGGTCATAAATCAGATGCGAATAATTATAGGCCTATTTCGCTTACGTCAATCTGTTGTAGAATAATGGAACATGTTTTGTGTTCTCGTATTATGACGTTCTTAGATAATACAAATCTCCTTCATCATAACCAACATGGATTCCGCAAACAGAGATCATGTGAAACTCAGCTCGCCCTATTTGCCCAAGAAATTCACAGTGCCGTAGACACTGGCGAGCAGATTGATGCCGTATTCCTGGACTTCAGGAAGGCATTTGATACGGTTCCGCACTTACGTTTAGTGAAAAAAATACGAGCTTACGGAATATCGGACCAGGTTTGTGATTGGATTCAGGATTTCCTAGAAGAAAGAACACAACATGTCATTCTTAACGGTTCAAAATCTGCAGATGTAGAGGTAATTTCGGGAGTACCGCAGGGAAGCGTGATAGGACCTTTATTGTTTACAATATACATAAATGACTTAGTTGACAACATCGGTAGCTCCGTGAGGCTATTTGCAGATGACACGGTTGTCTACAAGAAAGTAGCAACATCAGAAGACTCGTACGTACTCCAGGAGGACCTGCAGAGGATTAATGCATGGTGCGACAGCTGGCAGCTTTCCCTAAACGTAGATAAATGTAATATAATGCGCATACATAGGGGCAGAAATCCATTCCAGTACGATTATGCCATAGGTGGTAAATCATTGGAAGCGGTAACGACCGTAAAATACTTAGGAGTTACTATCCGGAGCGATCTGAAGTGGAATGATCACATAAAACAAATAGTGGGAAAAGCAGGCGCCAGGTTGAGATTCATAGGAAGAATTCTAAGAAAATGTGACTCATCGACGAAAGAAGTAGCTTACAAAACGCTTGTTCGTCCGATTCTTGAGTATTGCTCATCAGTATGGGACCCTTACCAGGTTGGATTAATAGAAGAGATAGACATGATCCAGCGAAAAGCAGCGCGATTCGTCATGGGGATATTTAGTCAGCGCGAGAGCGTTACGGAGATGCTGAACAAGCTCCAGTGGCGGACACTTCAAGAAAGGCGTTACGCAATACGGAGAGGTTTATTATCGAAATTACGAGAGAGCACATTCCGGGAAGAGATGGGCAACATATTACTACCGCCCACATATATCTCGCGTAATGATCACAACGAAAAGATCCGAGAAATTAGAGCAAATACGGAGACTTACGAGCAGTCGTTCTTCCCACGCACAATTCGTGAATGGAACAGGCAAGGGGGGATCAGATAGTGGTACAATAAGTACCCTCCGCCACACACCGTAAGGTGGCTCGCGGAGTATAGATGTAGATGTAGATGTAGAAACCTCTGAGAACTGAGACTTTTTTTTTCTTTTCACTTCGTGTCGTGGGGCATACTTAGCAAAGTGGCACACTGGGTACGACGTTGAGATAGTAATCTACAGGAGTGAAGTATTAATTGGTCCTCCTGCCATTCTAATTTGGGTTTCCCGTGATTAACACACTACGGTCATCTCATTCTCCCACCGTTGTCCACTCAAAACTAGTATTTAAACGGGATACTATTCTGAACATTTTGTTTTAGTGTAACACGAAATGAAAAGGAACCACGTAGGCTCATGAGTCAACCGCAGCTTTATCGCAAACGAAGGGACAGCAGAAAAATACTGCAATTAAATACACTGATAACTGAAAAGCATGAACCGAGGTTGCATCAGAGTACGTATTTTGCAAGTCTGTTGTGGCGATTTGTCATATCTTGCAAGAATACATCAAATGACAGCCAATCCACAGCTAAGGCTGACACAATCTAATCCGTGCGCCGTATTGGCTGTTGGAGTAGTTCACTGGTCAGGTTGAATGTTGATTATAGGTTATTGTCAACACTTGTATAGCGAAATACCGGTGTGTTATACATCTTAACCTCCGAAACATATTCAATTATACTATTTATTTCTCCTTTGAACATTTAACATCATACACCGATAAAATAAAACATCATGACCACTGTTATGTCCTGAGGTTGCGGACACGTGACGCGCTATGAAAAGTATGTAAGCGCAGCAGAGACGGATGGGGGTTCACCCTAGCGAAGATATGGACTACAAATCGGGAAATCCATTGAGATAAGCGACTGTGTTAAAGAACAGATTATTATTGCACAGAGCTTATGAACGAATATCTCGAAAACGGCGAATCTGGTCAAATGTTCATGTCCTATAGCCGTGAGCATCTATGGAAAGAGATAAAAGGACAGTGAAGCTACCACTAGGCCCTAAATCGTTGGACGTCCACGGCTGTTCACAGAACGTGGGATTCAGAAGCTTGTCTGCTGCGTAAAGTAGCATAGATAATGATCTGTGGCATGTCTTCCGAAAGAGCACAATGCTGGTACACGCACGAGTGTTTCGGAGCTCACCGTTCATCGACAATGCTGAACATGGAGCTCTACAGCAGACCACCCCTACGTGTTCACCCGTTGACCCAGCGACATCGTCAATTACGAACGCATTGGGCACGGGACCATCGGGATTCGACCGTCGATCAATGGAAACGTGTCGGTTCTTTGGGTGAATGACGTTTTTCTACTCTAGGTCGACGGTCGTCTCCAGAGACGACATCAACGGCGGCTCGGAACGTGCAGCGCGACACGGACGCTGGCTGGTGAGAGCAGTATTGTGCTGCGGGAGACATTCTCCTGCACTGACGTGGGACCTGTGGTAGTAATCGATGACACACTGACAGCTGCGAACCAATTGCAACCCTTCATGCATGATGTCTTCTCCGACGGTGATGCCATCTTTCAGCAGTATAATTGTCCCTGTCTCGGAGCCAGAACCGTGCTACAGTCGTTTGCGGAGGATTATAGTGAACTCACGTTGATGTCTCGGTGTCCAAATTTGCCTGATGTAAATCCTATGGAACCCAGCTGAGTCGCTATCGGGCGTCATCACAGCGTACGCAAATCAGCGGCCTGTTATTTATGCGAATTACATGACCTGTGCGTAGACATCTAATGCCACATACCTCTACGAACCTACCAACAAATTTTAGGACCAGTAATACGCAGAATCAACGATGTATCTCGTTCCAAAGACGGACACGAAAGTTGTTAAGCAGATGGTCATAATGTTTTGCCTAATCAATGTAGTATATGAACTCGTGAAATAAGCCGCTGTCCATTAAAACTGCTACACTACGAAGACAGCATTCAACAAACATCAAACTGGCGCGAAGCGTATTACATACTTGGATACGCAATTGATAAGCATTTCACTGTAGCTGCAGAAAGTAGGTAGGAATAATGCTATTTCCAATCGGCATGTAAGGAAAGCCTACGTAGTAGTTTTCTATTTAAAAACCGCATCGGTAAGTCGCTTGTTTATAAGGAAGTAGTGATATGTCTCCTGTACGAAGGAGAAACGTTTACCAATATGGGTTGGAATTCCACAATGGCAAGACCGTAGCCTATTGATATTGTGGTTCATCGTTCCGCTATATTGCTGCTCAGCTGCTTCCACGGTTGTCATGTGAATGTGGAATCGAAGGATTCATGAGGATCATACTCAACCCCATGCAAAATCTCAACGGCCCAACGGGACTGCCGTCGGAGAGGAGAGAGGTATTGCTCGCTCAGCTAAGCTGGGTCGTACAGCCACGTCACGTACCTTGAGTCGATTGCAGTAAGACATGTATCCACACTGAGGCTCTCAGCATGGCGACCGTTGTTGTGGCTGACACGACAGCAGAGCGAGCTCGCCGACTGTGTTGGTCAAAATTACAGCACCATACAGAGAAGTGGCATCATGTCATGTTTTCTGACGAGTCCCAGTTATGTGCACGACACCACAATGGAATCATCCGTGCGTGGAGCCTCCGAGGGGAACGTACGTTGCCAAATTTCATTCGTCATCCTCATATGGGCGCCATACTCGGCTTGATAGTATGCCATGCCATTGAGTACACCACACGATCACCTCTCTGGTTTGCATAGCCCGTAGTTTGGAAAGCTGAGGTGTCATTTATGAGGTGCGATGGCCGCTCGCTGAGCCCTGTCTTCGAAGCCTCCGTGACGTTTTTCAACTAGATAACGCAAGATTGCTTATTGTCTGTGATTTCTTGATCACCCTCAGTAGAGAGGGTATTCCATTGTTGCCGTGGCCAGCATGCTTTCCAGGTCTTTCACCCACTTAAAAGATCTGGAAGTGGGCTGCCAAGAAAATAGGACGCAATCACTCGCCAGCCAATGCGACTGGCGAAAGCTTCAAGCAGTTTAGAATGACATAAACATATCTATCATCGAAGTCTTGCTGGATTTGATGCCCAGCCAGGCTAGAGACATGGTTTCTGTCACAGACGGTTCAGTGTAATGTATTTCAGACTCTATATACCCATAAATTACTTACAACATGAATTATACAAACACACAGTAAGTAAAATTTCGTTGTTTGCTATCCTTCGTGATGTTGTAACTTTAATGGTCAGCGGTGTACTTAACAGACATATTTACAAATGGATACAGACACGTCCAAATCTGGGCCGTAGTGTCCAAGGATGGGGCAGGAAACAGTCCTGACCTTCTCGACTTAACCATCTTGGATTCTTATTAGCGACTTGGGAAAACCATTGAAAATTCAAGTCTGTATTGCCTGACGGGAATTTGATCCTTGTTCCTCCCAATGTGAGTACAGTGCCTTAACTTGTTTAATATTTTGATTCTGAAAGAAATACTCAATAATTTTGCGCTAATCTAGAGATTTCAAACAGTTTACATCTTGCACAGTGACTGAAAATTATAACGTCAATGGAACGTGAAAAATTTGTACTGTTTGACCACCAAACTTAAATCCATGAACTCCTGCTTGATTACTTCATTCATAACACTTCATTACTCTTCTTATATCAGAATACTTCAAACAGAGGAAACGATAAACCAATAGCAACAACATTCTTGTGTGAACATACACGCATTAAAGACCATATACTTCTGTGCGTTTTAAATCTGGTAACATCAGTTACACGACTGATCAGAATTTCTGTAACATATCCTGTTATATTTTTAAAACATTTTTCTGATAGAAGTGTTTTTCACTCTGCCGTAAAAATCCTTTCTCCTTCTAACCCCTTAAATTATGTTGCATTGAATTATGAAGTATAACGCTGATGAAGTATAGTTTGAGTGGGAGTTCCTTCCTGTTCTCCGTGATGACACCCACAGTTTCGTCTATTGTAAGTATTATGCCCACTGTTTAGCTCTTCACGTTTAGCATTGTATCTAATTGAAACTTTTTTAACATAGATTTCGAGTGTCCCTTTATAGATCTGTTGAAAGTAGTCCGTTATTAATATCTGGATGATATCCTGACACGGAGAGCTAAATAACCGTGATATACTACTAAATAGAGAGGAACTAAGTAAGATGTTGCTGTTTTCTACTAATGACTGAAAATCAATTATTAATACTAAATAAAGGAATGTATCCTATAACCATTTAGGCCGATCGAAACTATCTGTTGTTTTTATCTCCTTTTTTTTATCTGTGTATCCAGAGGTACTGGATTACTGAACTTTTTTTACAAAGACCTATGTACACAGGAAAAACCTAAAGTATGATGAACGTCTTCGTTCAAAATAACAAGAAATACATTAAATATTAAACTGTCTCAGTTATAATTAACACACGTATGGTGGGCCCGCAAGGTACTGGGAAACACAGCGTAAAAAGACGCTACTTCCAGCGATCGTGACTGAATCAACTTTAAATGATGTAACGGAAGTAATTGCGTTTCCATAGCATTAAGGAGAGCTTAGACATGCACCAGAATTAATACGTGAACTGGGAAAGTTAACGAACAAGTCGCAATAATTCAAGATTTAGTGTAAGAAATGTCCAGTCCCGAATCGCGAAAGAAATGAAATGATAAATTATGAATCATAACCACGGCTGTGAAGCTATTCTAACTTGATCGCAAGGAAGGTCGATTTGAGTTAAATCCTAATACCGTCTCGAGAACACTGGCTGCCGCCTCGGATCTCTAACGGACATGACCTATCAGAGAAGTGAAAATTTTCCACACGATTCCCTTCTCGTTTTATGACCCTCAGAAACATCCACCCCAAACATTAGCGGCCAATGGGAGCCTTTGTCTCGGCATTAGCTTATGAGACATGAGAAAATGCTTGTTTCTCCTATCATTCCGATTAGTTTTCAAAAGTGTCTTAACTCTTCCCACAGTTTTGGTAAACACCTTTAGCGTCTGCCGGGGGCATAACTTCGTACTTAATCAGCAGGTTGTTAACTCTCAACTGGCACCAGTACATAGTTTGGGGTGCAAACGATCGTCAATTTCTGAGCTGTCTCTTCAGGTTTGGTGCCATGGCGTCTTCAAGAGGCGCAACTCCGCCGTTAATCAGTGAAGTGTCCTCCTCGGTGCATACCACCGAACACCGAAAACGAATCATGACGAACGCCTGCTAGGTTTGTTAAGTTACGGCCCAGAGCACAGGCTCTGCTGTATATGTTACAGTCAAAACCCGTTTTTAGTTAGAACGCGTTCTTACTAGTTAAAACTAGCTTTTACTTAGCCTCTTCATCAAAACGCGTTTTGTCTAGTTAAAACTAGTTTTAATTGACTTTCGCTTTTGACCAGCAGTAAATTCTAGTTGTAACTAAGGCTATTAGTACCAACTAGTTTCAACCAGTAAGAACGCGTTGTAACTAAACTAGACAGAACTAGTTTTCACTAAATTTATTTAAGGGCAAATATTAAAATTAAAAGCAACTACGTAGTGATTTATATAAAAAACAGCATTTTTGTATTGTGCATTGCAATATTTATTGGAATATTGATCATACATCCAAACACATTCCAGATAGTGAAAACAAGAAGTCGCCGACACGAAAATGGCGAGTGTTGCTGCAAACTGGATGACAACGGGAAAAACATAACAAGAGAAACGCGTGTGTATTGTGAAGAGTGCGATGATGGATTGTGTGCAGAACAATGCCTTGAGCTATACAATACAAATAGTCATTTCTAATAAATATTCTTCAAGAAACTGTGTTTCCTTTAGATCTGCCACTAAAACACTTCCACATTATATAAAAATTAATAATAAATAATTTTTAATTCTGCAACAGCGTTACTACTGTGAAAAACTTCGAATTGATAGGTATTCAGTTGTGATCACTTGGCCCCACAACAATCGCACATAAGCGTGTCAGATACGCGCCGCTACAATAAGCGCTAGAGGCGCGGAAAGAATTACACGCGCGGGAACAGCTTTAGGCGCCAAAACTCCCCGCCGGAGCAACGCTGCAGCGGCCGACAATAGCCCGCCACTGGGCGCTTTTCGCCACAACAAACAACACGGTCGAGAGGTTAAGGACATGCAGATCAGCTTGTACGTATTTATCATGGCAGATCTAAATCAAGAAAGGCGATGGAAAGAAGAATTTGTGAGAAGGATGTTACAGATTGAAGAACTCGACAAAAGAGAAAACCACTACAATGTTATGACAAAAGAATCTTACGATAAATTAGTGGACGAAATTGAAGAAGTACAATCAGCTGATAAAAAGACACAGAAGCACTACAGAAGATTAAATCGATTCAAGGTTAATAATATTTGTGGTATCAGGAAGTTAGTGACAAGAAAAGAGCATTTGAAGTACTACTTATCTGTCAAAGAAATTTTCGACATTATTGAAGCAGCTCATCAGGCCGTTGATCATGGAGGTCGAGACAGATTAAAGGTTGAAACTTCAAGAAGATATGCAAACATAACAGTGACAATGATAAACATTCATCTGTCTATGTGTGAAACTTGTCAGCGCAAAAGGAGCATTAAGAAAAGCGGGCATGTTTCGAAAGCTATACCTCATTCAGAAATGAACAGTCGGTGCCAAGTTCATGTGATCGACATGCAAACTCAAGAAGATCGTCGATTTAAGTATATAATGGTGAATCAGGACCACTTGACAAAATTTGTTCTGTTACATGCACTACAAAGCAAGAGGGCAGAGGAAGTGGCACAACATTTAGCAGATATATTTTTGACATTTGGTGCTCCTAGTATTTTACACGCTGACAAGGCCAGAGAATTTGTTAATTCTGTCATAAACGAGCTGGCTGTGTTTTGGCCTGAGTGTAAACTGGTTCACGGAAAACCGAGGCACAACTAAAGCCAAGGTTCTGTTGAACGCGCCAACCAAGACGTTGAAAAAATATTGGCTTCATGGATGCAAGACAAAATTACCACCAACTGGTCAGACGGTCTTCGCTTTGTACAGTTTATGAGAAATCGGGTATATCATTCTCGTATCAAGCAAACACCTTACAAAGATATGTTTGGCACAGAGCCGCGAGTAGGGCTTATGACTTCGAGTTTGCCTCTAGATGTTATTAAGGAGATACAAGATGAAGATGACCTTAAAGAGGCTTTAAATAAATGTGGTAGACGCAGTAAATGAGACACCTGATGAACTATCACACGACTCAGAGGAGATAGCGGTTATGGCTAGTAGCAATGGACAGATTACAGCTGCAGCCAGACAAGAAGCTTTGCCCAGTACAAGTATACAGCCTCCAACAACAGCAGCAGCCAATCAAGAGGATCCAGAAGCCGTAGCTAGTACGAGTGCAGAGTCTCAAATAACTCCAGCTTGTCACGAAGATCCAGAAGCTGAAGCTAATACTAAACGACAATCTCAAATACGAACAGCTAGAGAATACGCTCATGAATACCTGACGAAACAGGCCAAAAGAATAAAGATAGCTTCAGATTCAATACATGCCACTGTAGAAATCAGTGACAATATAATTATGCTGATTCCTGTTATCGACAGAGCAAAGGCAGATCTCCCCAATATTATGGAGTTTTTCTTCAGATAGATGAACAGGGCTTGCACAAGGTTGGAACGAAATACGGGATACTCGACAAATTGTATTGCAGGTATGTATTTCTGAATTGATTTCAATAATTAAGGACAAATGTCAGACAAATTCATTACTTCATTGATTTAATGCTCTGAAAATGTTGCTAACTGTCCAAGTACTTAATTAATATTTTAAGTTTTAATTCTTACATTGTAATATATTTTATAATATGTATTAAGTGCATAATCGCCTTACAAACAAGCTAATTAAAAGTCTCTTCTAGATCCGAATTCGACGTGTCCAAAGAGAAATTCTGTCTCCTGGAAGACATGCCAGAGACAAAGGTGTCATTATAAACTGCTGCCAAGATGGCAGCCTTAGGATCAGGACAAGGATTTGTTCGGTGTGTGTGTAAGAAGGCATGTATTTCAAAAAGGTGCTTTTGTAGGAAAGAAGGAAACCTTTGTTACTCAAAATGTCACGAGAGTTTGCCTTGCAATAACAAATGATTAAAATTTAATTGTTAAATTTTTTTGGTACGTTTCTCTTTTATTAAGACTGTCGCAACTTTTGTCAAATGCATGAGTAATCAATATACTTTTACTGTATGATTATTTTGTTTCCACTTTCGTAACTAATACTGCTAATATGGCTCTGTAATGTTTCTTAAAATGTTTCTTCAGTGTATGGTTATTTTTGTATTGCTGTAGTTAATATTAATGACTTAGATGTATGATCAATATTCTCGATAAATATAGCATTGCACAATACAAAAATGCAGTTTTTTATTTCACTCAACACATAGTTGCTCTTAATTTTAATATTTGCCCTAAATAAATTTAGTGGACACTAGTTCTGTCTAGTTTAGTTACAACGCGTTCTTGCTAGCTGAAACTAGTTGATACTGATAGCCTTAGTTACAACTAGAATTTACTGCTGGTCAAAAGCGAAAGTCAGTTAAAACTATTTTTAAGTAGGCAAAACGCGTTTGGACGAAGTGGCTCAGTAAAAGCTAGTTTTAACCAGTAAGAACGCGTTCTAACTAAAAACTGGTTTTGACTGTAACATGCACATTAGACAAGTTCTCATGCCCACAGGCCACTTGGACCGCCCATCCGGAAGATTCGCGCAACACGGGTGTGAATCTCGGCCACCGGAATAAGACCTCAAATGAACTAAAACCTATTATTTCAATAAGATTTGACTTGCTTGATTCTTGACCTGTTAAGAGGAATATCAAATTTTCTATCTGGGCTCCACTAAAAAGAGCTAATTATGAGGGTGACTGCAATTGTTTCTACTCTGCCTCGTCTCCCACTGAAATTACTGGTGGAAATCAATAGAAACCAGCTTTCAATTGAAGCAGGCTGATGTCTCGGTCAAAGTGCAATTATTAAGATACAAGCCAACATCTTCTTATGTTTATTTTAGAAATCTACCTCTTTCTTTTAGCTGGATTAGGAAAAGAATCAGAAGTACGAACCCAGATTACCATTTATCAAACATGCAAACCTAAATAATACAATGACACACTTCTTTCCGAGAGTTTGGTTATATTCACAAACATTTAGCAAGTGGAAAAAGCCAATGAACAGTTTAGAAAATAAGAAACGTATGAGAGGGCTCTGACAGATCTCTCTCATCACTCCAAGGTCCTGAAAAGTAATAATGTGCCCTAAGTATCTTTTCGGCGGAAACTTAGTTCCAAGTATTTTTTTAAAAATATTATTGTCTGTTTCCTTCACAGTGCCCTTAAAAACGGAATAAATTTTAAAAAGATAATCTTATTGTACATCAACTTGGACTGTGAAAGTAGGTACGAACGCTCAGTGCTCCTGTAAAAATTATATTGAGTGAGTCAGTAGGAAAGGTACATGATTTGAGGGATGAGATATTGGCAATCCTGAACAAAAACTTCTTATGGACATAAACCCTATTGAGATAGAACACATTCAATGTCAGTTATGTATTTCTTTTTTAATATCTTGAAGACAGAGGCCTGTAGCGAAAACGAGTCACAGTAGAAAAATTAAATTACATTAAATTTCCTAAAAAAAAAGGTCGTACACATTGTTTCTCCAGGGCTAGTAGTTTGCGCGAAGAGAACAAGAGAATTTTAAAAACCTCGCGCGACGCGCATGTGTTGTAGCTTATATAGATTTTGTAGGCCAATTTCAGGTATTTCCCGACTTGATAGACCACAAGTGTCCCGTTAAAAAGTGTTCGTTTGGAGTTTCTCTACACTATTGTCGTACGCTGTAAACAATGACTATGTATTGAAGTACTGAATAATGCAGAAAATAAATACTAATGTACATTAAACGACTTCTATCTCGGAGACCATTCGGAAGAGGGCAATAGTCCATATGAAATTTTTGTTCAGAATCACCAATACTGTCTTACCTCAGTGCATGTACCTGTCCTTCTGATTCATCGTGTGTATCATTTTCATGAGTAAACGTCTTCAAACACAGATAAAATGATTTTAAAATCTATATACATATTCTTGTTCAATTAGATTGTTAAAATTGCCCAGAAACTACGTAACGGAAACAAAAGTAAATCACTAGATATTACCGCAAAAAGGAAACTACAACTTATACAATTATATTTCAAAATTGAAATCACACAAGGACATTAAATGCACAACACAACGATGAATGAAAACAAAAACTATATATTGGCTTCCACAAAACATTGGAGTAATAATTCATTAGTGGTCAGAGTGTGAGAACACGAAGTATTAAACACACAAGCGTACTGAATGTCCCATATTGAAATTAATATGTAAAGGAAATCGACTGTGCATACGTAAAAAGTTAATTAGAATAGCAAATTAAGTACTGATCATTAACATTCGAAAAAAATAGTGATAACAACTGGTACATACCGTAGTTCATTACAAATATGCAATCGTCTACCTTAAGTTAAAAGTGGCTAGCCATGCAAGGTCTGTTTAGAGGCCACCTTAATAATCCCCAAACGATGATATTTAACAAGAAATATTACACACTTGTCATAGAGTACAGAAGATAAAACATAGTTACATATAGGGTGGCAATTATTGAACGATATGAAATAAAGTCGTCATAACTTTTGAACAGTTTGCGTTACGACTTAGAAACTGCACAGTTGGTCGCTGGGCATAATGGTAATTAGTATGTGGGTGTGGTTTGGTTTAGCGACGAAGCTCACTTTCATTTGGATGAGTTCGTCAATAAGCAAAATTGGCACATTTGGGGGACTTAGAATCGGCATTTCGCTATAGAGAAGTCTCTTCATCCTCAACGGGCGACTGTGTGGTGTGCAATGTCCAGTCACGGAAAAACCGGTGGGATATTCCTTGATGACAAGGTGAGTACCGAACGGTACGTGAAGGTTTTGGAAGATGATTTCACGCCCATTATCCAAAGTGACCCTGATTTAGACAAGATGTGATTCATGCAAGACGGAGTTCTACCACCTCATCTACATCTACATTGATACTCCGCAAGCCACCCAACGGTGTGTGGCGGAGGGCACTTTACGTGCCACTGTCATTACCTCCCCTTCCTGTTCCAGTCGCGCATGGTTCGCGGGAAGAACGACCGTCTGAAAGCCTCCGTGCGCGCCCTAATCTCTCCAATTCTACATTCGTGATCTCCTCGGGAAGTATAAGTAGGGGGAAGCAATATATTCGATACCTCATCCAGAAACGCACCCTCTCGAAACCTGGCGAGCAAGCTACACCGCGATGCAGAGCGCCTCTCCTGCAGAGTCTGCCACCTGAGCTTACCAAACATCTCCGCAACGCTATCACGGCTACCAAATAACCCAGTGACGAAACGCGCCGCTCTTCTTTGGATCCTCTCTATCTCCTCCGTCAACCCGACCTGGTACGGATCCCACACTGATGAGCAATACTCAAGTATAGGTCGAACGAGTGTTCTGCAAGCCACCTCCTCTGCTGATGGACTACACTTTCCAAGCACCCTCCCAATGAATCCCAACCCGGTACCCGCCCTACCAACAATTAGTTCTACATGATCATTCCACTCCAAATCGTTCCGTACGCACACTCCCAGATATTTTACAGAAGCAACTGCTACCAGTGTCTGTTCCGCTATCATACAATCATACAATAAAGGATCCCTCTTTCTATGTATTCGCAACACATTACACCTGTCCATGTTAAGGGTCAGTTGCCACTCCCTGCACCAAGTGCCCATCCGCCGCAGATCCTCCTGTACTTCGCTACAATCTTCCAATGCAGCAACCCCTCTGTATACTACAGCATCATCCGCGAAAAGCCGCATGGAACTTCCGACACCATCTACTAAGTCAGAAGAGTGTTTCATGTCCTGAAGGAGCACTTTCGGGACCGCATTCTGGCTCTGGGGTACCCAGAGACAACTGGCTTGGGCCTCCATTGGCCGCCATATTCTCCGGATCTGAACACAGCGACTGGTTTTTGTGTGGTATATTAAAGACAAGGTGTACAGCAATAACCCAAAAACCATTGATGAGCTGAAAACAGCTATTCAGGAGGTCATCGACAGCATCGATGTTCCGACGCTTCAGCGGGTCATGCAGAATTTCGCTATTCGTCTGCGACACATCATCGCCAACGATGGCAGGCATATCGAACATGTCAAACCTAAATCCGACTATCTGTTGTCACGTTTTTATGTTGAATAAAGTGTATGCACCCGGTAGTCTGTAATAATTTACGTTTTTTTCCATATAGTTCAGTAATTGTTACCTGTATATGCACGACCTAACGTAACGAAGCAGAACCACTGACTTTTCAACCAAATATACACATGTTCACACAAAATCTAAATTCATCTTTCACAGTTCCCTGTTTCCTTCCACTAGGCGATGAGATTGTGTCACTGGGGCACATGGAGGGTAACTAGTTCATAGGCGACCTGGAGGATCACTTGGGAAGGTTTTGTGGCTGCATCTTTGTGTAGATGGACCGCGAATTTGTGATGACAGCGACCAGTTCCGCCTCTCGCGTTGTACCTCTTGTCTCATCTCACCCGCCAACCAGATAGTGACAGAAGAGTGTGGGATTGGAGTGTATGTCAACAGGCACATGTGTCATGTCAGCTGCCATGTTTTCCGCTCAGTATTGCCCATGACAGTCACCAGGAAGACGTCTTCTTCTCGTCATCAAGTTACTGATGTCAACTAATGACAAAATGGACCATCCTCAATCTTCACACTGGTAGAATTCACAAACTCACAAGTTCTTGTTTTTATGTAAATACAAAATGGTTCAAATGGCTCTGAGCACTATGGGACTTAACATCGGAGGTCATCAGTCCCCTAGAACTTAGAACTACTTACACCTAACTAACCTAAGGACATCACACACATCCATGCCCGAGGCAGGACTCGAACCTGCGACCGTAGCGGTCGCGTGGTCCCAGACTGATGCGCCTAGAACCGCTCGGCCACTCCGATAGGCTATGTAAATGCAAAATGAGGGTTTATCATCACCCTGAGTCGTACTTTTACAACTTCGGTTTTTAATGATGTGCTGTACCCGCTAATAAACTGTCGTACATTTCGGTGAGTGTCTTGGAACACGTGCAGTGCTGCCGGCCATGAATTAGTCTTTCTCATTTGTACATAGGTCTCTAGATCATCGTGTTGCTGTTACAGTCCCCAAGTGCTTCTGTGAAAGGCGCAGCTGCTGATGAAGGTCAGTGGTTCCAGACTGAAAGAAGCAGACAACCACAGTCTCTCCAGCAAAACGGTGACACTAGTAGAGAAGAACCTGGTGAAATGGCTCATTCAGTCACTGTCTCAGCTGAATCACCCTCTGGGACCACCCATGGCGCGCTCGGTGCTGTCGGCTGGTCATCATCCGAAGCTCATCTGTTGTGCCTGAGGAGAGAGAAATACAATCTCACCTCAATCATGTGGCTCTCTCACTTCATCTGATCATTATTAACATACAAAAACGATCATAATAACTTATACGTAATTGTACAAAAATACAGATTTCTCATCACCAGTTTTCTCTGTTAACTTTATAAAACAACTGGGGTATCTATCATAACTGACGGAATACACTACGTCTGTACAGTTAGTGAGTATGAATTCACTATATGTTGTAGACAGGTGTTACAAGTAAAATTAGCAAACATCAGCGACTCGAATTCCATACATACTCATATGTTCCCACAACTCCACTTTTGTCTGCTATCCCATAACCGTCAATACACTACAGCAAGCATGAGTTATTACCATACTGACTAAACTATTATACCATTTCCCAACTATGTACCTATCAGACCTTCAAATTATGCAGTCACAATCTATTAACTACCATGTGGCGCACTCAGACACCATGATGGGTAAACAAACTATCCAATACTTTTACTACTAGGGACTCATCTGTGGACAAAGAAAAACATCCAACAAAGATATATCAAGAATGTACTATCGTAAGAAAATAAAATGAACTATAAACAAACTGTGCTCTACCACAGGAATATTACTCCCACTTCATCCACTTGAACGTTTACTGTAATTTTTCGTTATTTCCTTCTTTGAGGATGTTTCTTTCTCTTTGGTCTCTTCTTTTATTATTTATTTCTTTTCACTTTCCCATTGCATTCCATTCTGTTTTCTGTAAATTAGAAACTGCATTAGCACGTACACATAATCTACTACTCAAAGAAACTGTCCGAGACGTACACAAGAAAATTATACAAATCATACTTCATTAACTAATCTAATGTGTACTTACGTTTTATTTACGTATTTAGACCACGGATAATCCATCCTCCGGCTCACTGTTTCTTTACTATTTCACTCCACTCACGGAAGCTAACTCTTTTCTGAACACGCACGCACACACACACACACACACACACACACACACAAACACACTTACACACATTGTCTCACATACTGGATATAACAATTTCTGTTTTAAGTTTTATTTACGTCACTGAAAAAGATTCAAATTACATCACTTAAGATCGTCTGCATTTCCTATTACCACATGAACACATTTCATCCGCTGTATTACGGATAGTAGCCAAAGAACGTACTACAATCACTCGTGGAACATGACCTCAAAAAAGGCTTTCAGTTAGGTTTTACTCAACTTACTTTCTAAACCGTATTTTGGTTGCTTATCATAGAACCGTTCTGTGGGAGGATGGTAACTGCACGACTATAATTGTAGTCCGGGAATCCGTCATATTTCAGTTTCCATCATGGTCAGCACACTTGGTTGGTAGTGATATACTCTCATCTCATCTCACGTCGCGACGTTCAAGAAAAATGGTTCAAATGGCTTTGAGCACCATGGGACTTAACTTCTGAGGTCATCAGTCCCCTAGAACTTAGAACTACTTAAGCCTAACCAAGCTAAGGACATCACACACACCCATGCCCGAGGCAGGATTCGAACCTGCGATCGTAGCGGTCACGCGGTTCCAGACTGTAGCGGCTAGAATCGCTCGGCCACCCAGGCCGGCCGTCCTTCAAGAAACACACTATAAAGTGGCCTCCATCTGAAAATCAAACCCCATGAGTATCTCGTCATTTACAGGTTCATAAAAATCAATAGCTCATCAAATTCTACGCGAAACAGTTGGTTTTTTCATCTTCTAGAGGCTGCGATTTCCTTTCTCATTCCATCAATCAGCCGTAATGATATCTGCACTAGTGACTAATCTAGATGATCATCAATAACGGCACCGTTCTCCTTGTTTCCAGCAGACAAAGCTAATCATTCATCATAAACCTCGTTTACGTAGGAACAATTCTCTGATGTCAGGCACTGGCAATCGTCAACCCTAACTCACAATGAAATTCTCATTAACGGTTACGATCCTCTTATTGCAGGCAGACAAAATTATTCACACATCATCATTTACAATAGCACCGAGAATTAACCAAACAGCCCCTAACTTAGAATTTTCAGAAATTCACACAACGTGAATCCGGAAACTAATTTACCCCATAAATTTCTCAATCACATAATGTGTTCATCTGAAACGCGAAACTTCTGCGATAGCCCAAACACTCACATGGACACACACATACTTTCAGGATTACTAACCTCACTCCACTTTCACCTCAAGGATACCGATAATAAAAGATTCACAATCACACATATAAAACAGAATAAGAATAGGAACCAGTACTGGAAATAAAATACAAAACACAGGTGTGACTGATCTCACAACACTGAGGTGACAAAAGTCACGGCTTAACGACATGCACATATGCATACTGCAGTAGTGCCGTGTACACAGGATATAACAGGGCAGAGCATTGGCTGAGCTGTCATTTGTACTCAGGTGATTCATGCGAAACGTTTCCGACGTGATAATGGCCGCACGACAGCGATTAACAGACTTTGAACGAGGAATGGTAGTTGGAGCTCGACGTATGGGATATTCAGTTTCGGGAATCGTTAGGGAATTCAGAATTCCGAGATCCACAGAGTCAGTGGTGTGCCGAGAATACCAAATTTCAGGCTTTACCTCTCACCATGGACAAAGCACTGACCGACGGACTTCACTCAACGACGGAGAGCAGCGGAGATTGCGTGGAGTTGTCAGTGCTAACAGACAAGCAACACTGCGTGAAATAACCGCAGAAATCAATGTGGGAAGCACGAAGAAAGTACCCTGTCCGACAATGCAGCAAAATTTGGCGTTAATGGATTATGGCAACAGACGACCGACGTGAGTGCCTTTGCCAACAGCAAGATATTGTCTGCAGCGCATCTCCCTGGTTCGTGACAACATCGGTTGCACCCTAGACGACGCGAAACTCATCACCTGGTCAGGTGAGTCCTGATTTCAGTTTGTAAGAGGTGATGGTAGGGTTCGAATGTGATACAGACTCCACGAAGCCTTGGACCCAACTTGTCCTCAAGGCATTTTGCAAGCTAGTGGTGGCTCCATAATGGTACAGGCTGCGTAAACATAGAACAGACTAGGTCCTCTTGTCCAGCTGAAGAGATAACTGCCTGAAAATGGTTATGTTCGGCTACCTGGAGACCATTTACAGACGGTCATCGACTTCATCACCCCACAGAACGATGGAATTTTTATGGATGCCAATACGCCATATCATCAGGCCACAACTGTTCACGTTTGGTTAGAAGAACATTCTGGACAATTAGACCGAGTGATTTGGCCACCAAGGTCGCACGACATGAGTCGCATTGGTCACTTATGGGACATAATCGAGAGGTCAGTTCGTGCACAAAATCCTGCACTGGCAGCAGTTTCGCATTTATGGACGGCTGTAGAGCTAGCTTGGCTCAGTATTTCTGCAGGGTACATCCAACGACGTTTTGAGTCCATTCCACGCCAAGCTGTTGCGCTACCTCGGAAAAAGGAGGTCCGACACCATATCGGGAGATATCCCATGACTTTTGTCACCTCATTGTATGACAGAAAGAAAAGAGGAAGCAGCACAGAAAAATAAGATGAAATACGCACTGTTTCAGCTAGTGTGCCAAGGCTTGCCACGCACATGATATAAGCCATAACTCTTGGTGTCACATTCAAAGTACAAATAATTTGAAATATCAGCCTCTCTCATCATTCGAGAAATTAACAGCAAAATTGTCTCACATACTTGGATTACACTGATCAAAAACATGCGGCAAATGCAGAGCCATCCTGGTTAAATTCAAAAGGAGAATAACAGACTCACTCAGAGCAGAAAAATCTAAGAAAATCCTTAACGCACCTGTCCACAAATCCATTTCACTCTCAGACCACGTCGCCATACCATACACACAACTTACTCGAACAAAATACTATGCAAAAAAACAACTCGTTTCTACTCCTCTTGAGATTACATATGTTCAAGCTCACGCAGGTAACATCACCACCTGGAGGATTACTAAACTAGCAGACAGAGCAGAATCACCACAAACTTTTATGCACGACCAAAAATGTTCCAGGAAAATGTTATTCAATGGAAACCCAGAACCATCAAAAACTGCACCGTACGCATATTGCACTGCGCGCCTACATTTAAAGCCTTTAGCCGAGCGGTCTAGGGGCTGCAGTCATGGACTGTGCGGCTGATCCCGGCGGAGGTTCGAGTCCTCCCTCGGGCAGGGGTGTGTGTGTTTGTCCTTAGGATAATTTAGGTTAAGTAGTGTGTAAGCTTAGGGACTGATGACCTTAGCAGTTAAGTCCCATAAGATTTCACACACATTTTTTTAGTTAAGTCCCATAAGATTTCACACATTTAAAGCCTCACCCAGGCAAAACAAACTAAACAGAATATACAAGGAATAAGAAAAAAGTATTTACTTACGCCATGGCTTTATTATTAATCACCGTCGTATACTCACTTTCTGGCTCAATATCATCCTTAAACAAATTTCCTTACAGTCGTCACCATCCTCGCACTTTCTCGTCTCCATGCTGTTACTAATCATGACTTCTCATGAATTCCACGCATTCGTACATGGTGCCAGGAATACTCTGTCTCTTGGTGCACTGATTCAGGTTCTTCTTCGCAAATCAGATTTCAGGTCGGAATATCCTGTTTTCTGTATTGAGTCATCACTCTCCTTGTCTTCCCGTTCTTTGCCATCATCACCGTCGTCGTCATTATCATTCTCATCGTCTTCCATACGTACTTGTCTTGGTTGTCCGTCATTTATTGTGAAAACGCCCGGTTCATTTTCGAACGATCAGTGTGCACCCTGTTCCTGGGGTCTGCCGACATAATTGCGACCCCTGGTGGAGCTATGGGTCTGTTACCGTTTCCTGCTTCGTTTCTATACGGTTTTTTGTTTCCGGACGTCTGCTCTGCTTAGACTCATAATGAAATTCCGAATTGTTTCTTAAAAAGAGGAGCTACTCTTGGCTGTTTAACCCTTAGTACCAGATTAAGAGCTCTATTTTGTTTCATCATTCCAAACTAAATGCATTTTGCTAAATTCACGTTAAGTGTCAGTTTGTTAGCATTGAACCATAAATGTATAGATTTAAAGAATTGATCGGTAGTTGTTTACAAAAATTCCATTACACTCCCCGTTATTACACAAGGGCCATCTCCAAACAACGTAGCCTCAGATGCAGCATCTGAGGTCTGTATGTCATTTATGTAAATGATGAACAAGAGGAGGCGGCCGCGGTGGCCGAGCGGTTCTAGGCGTGTCAGTCCGGAACCGCACGACTGCTGCAGTCGCAGGTTCGAATCCTGCCTCGGGCATGGATGTGTGTGATGTCCTTAGGTTAGTTAGGTTTAAGTAGTTCTAAGTTCTAGGGGACTGATGACCTCCGATGTTAAGTCCCATAGTGCTCAGAGCCATTTGAACCATTTTTTACAAGAGGAGATTTGCGGTATGCTTATCTCTATTTCTTTTGTAACAGATTTAGTTTGACATGACTTACAGTATGACTGGGTATGAGTTCCTAACCATGTGATGTATTTTGTTGATATGATTTTAACCACCCTTCTCCTACCTCTTGAATTCTCAGTGCGTCCTGTGTGACAACAAGAGTTTCATAACTGGCACTATGGAAAGCTAAGAAAAAAATCTAAATTAACTCCTACAATATCTTTCTTATTTCCCACGTTTCTAATCATTTCAGCTGTGCAATCCATTTTTGCTGTTCCTTTGTTTCTATTTCTTCGAAAGCCGTACTGACTACCGGTATGTTTGGTGAGTTGCTGTTTCATTAATCTTTCACATATTTTGGAGAATTCTGAGAGGAACAGTACGGGTCGATACAATTACCAAATTTATGCAGGTTATGTACACTACGTGATCAAAAATTTCCGGACACCTGGCTGAAAATGACTTACAAGTTCGTGGCGCCCTCCATCGGTAATGCTGGAATTCAATATGGTGTTGGCCCTGATGACAGCATCCACTCTCGCAGGCATACGTTCAGTCAGATGCTGGAAGGTTTTTTGGGGAAAGGCAGCCCATTCTTCACGGAGTGCTGCACTGAGGAGAGGTATCGATGTCGGTCGGTGAGGCCTGGCACGAAGTCAGCGTTCCGAAACATCCAAAAGCTGTTCTACAGGATTCAGATCAGGACTCTGTGCAGGCCAGTCCATTACAGGGATGTTATTGTGTAACCACTCGTCCGCATGCCATGCATTATGACCAGGTGCTCGATCGTGTTAAAAGATGCAATCCCCATCCCCGAATTGCTCTTTAACAGTGCGAAGCAAGAAGGTATTTTAAATATCAATTTAGGCCTGTACTGTGATATTGTCACGCAAAACAACAAGGGGTGCAACCTCCTCCATGAATAACACGACCACATCACAACACCACCGCCTCCGAATTTTACTGTTGGCACTACACACACTGGCAGATGACGTTCACCGGGCATTCGCCATACACACACCCTACCATCGGATCGCCACATTGTGTACCGTGATTCATCACTCCACACAACGTTTTTCTACTATTCAATCGTCCAATGTTTACGCTCCTTACGCCAAGCGAGGCGTCGTCTGGCATTTACCGGCGTGATGTGTGGCTCATGAGCTGCCGCCCGACCATGAAACCCAAGTTTTCTCACCTCCTGCCTAACTGTGTTAGTACTTGCAGTGGATCCTGATGCAGTCTGGAATTCTTGTGTGATGGTCTGGATTAGATGTCTGCCTATTACACATTACGACTCTCTTCAACTATCGTCGGTCTCTGTCAGTCAACAGATGTGGTCGGCCTGTAAGCTTTTGTGCTGTACGTTTCTCATCACGTTTCCACTTCACTATCACATCGGAAACAGTGGACCTAGGGATGTTTAAGAGTGTGGAAATCTCGCGTACAGACGTATGACACAAGTGACACCCAATCACCTTATCACGTTCGAAGTCCGTGCGTTCCGCAGAGCGCCCCATTCTGCTCTCTCACGATGTCTAATGACTGCTGAGGTCGCTGATATGGTGTACCTGGAACTAAGTGGCAGCACAATGCCCCTAATACGAAAAACGTATGTTTTGGGGGTGTCCGGATACTCTTGATCAAATAGTGTATTTTCGTAATGGTATGAGTGTAGGGATTTTTAATCTCGGGGAAAACACCCCCTGAATAAATGATAGATCAGCAATGTGTACAAAAGGCATTGCAGTTTGTGAAGTAAGTATGACTAAGTCACGCTGTTACTTCATTTACTCCTTTCATGTGAGGATTTTAAGCATCTATACTACTTCATCTTCAGTAGTTGAAAATGCCTTGATGCTATATACAGGACTTTGATCTCCAAATTTTTCCTGGTGTCTGAAATTGTGCTTAGTATACGAGAAATACCTTTAATTATTGACAAAATGTTTTCGGTGTTGTTAACCATGTTGATATTATTGATTCTTTCGACTGTGATTTGCCGGCCGCGGTGGCCGTGCGGTTCTGGCGCTGCAGTCCGGAACCGCGGGACTGCTACGGTCGCAGGTTCGAATCCTGCCTCGGGCATGGGTGTGTGTGATGTCCTTAGGTTAGTTAGGTTTAAGTAGTTCTAAGTTCTAGGGGACTTATGACCTAAGATGTTGAGTCCCATAGTGCTCAGAGCCATTTGAACCATTTTTCGACTGTGATTTCATATAGTTTCCGTGTCTCGCTTTCTTTTACGATTTCCTGAAAAGATTTTGATTTCTTACCTGATGTCACTTTAAGCTATAACTTATCATGTATTTTGTCTATGCTATTTCCCCTAGAT
Organism: Schistocerca americana; assembly: GCF_021461395.2. Classification (NCBI taxonomy): domain Eukaryota; kingdom Metazoa; phylum Arthropoda; class Insecta; order Orthoptera; family Acrididae; genus Schistocerca; species Schistocerca americana. The sequence goes on along the minus strand of NC_060130.1, from coordinate 375,524,218 downwards.
ATACTTTCTTATGGATGTTCTATAAATCGACGTTCTGTTGACATTCTCATTTTAGAATTGAATCTGTTAACTGTTACACTGGATTGGTGGTGGTGGTGGTGGTGAGTTCCTATGGGACCAAACTGCTGAGGTCATCGGTTGCTAGGCTTGCACACTACTTAATCTAACATTAACTTACGCTAAGGACAACACACACCCATGCCCGAGGGAGGACACGTACCTTCTACGGGGGAGGGAGGGGGGGAGGGTGGGGGGCACAGAGAGAGAGAGATGCGAACCGTGGTAAGGCGCCTAAGACCTCGCGGCTACCCCGCTCGGCACGCAACAATGGTTAACGCCTTTTGTGATCCACGAACTGGATTTAATGACTCTACCTAAATGGGGTCTGGATATTTTCTGTAGAAAGTACTTTCCAAAATAGCTGCGAAGGCTGAAGAGAAGACATTTTAAGCACTGTTGGTTGTTGTTTGTGTCAGCATTTCCGTCCAGCAGTCATTATTTAAACTATTTACTTTCAGAATTTTACAAGGAGAAATTTCTTTTATGATTAGGACAGGTTTTCTTTCTTTCACTGGTATAGCTAGCATTGTGAGGATGAGGGCATTGTTATCAGTTATAACTAAATCTGTTTTAATTATTTCTATCTCCATACCGTCCAAATCTGAAAAGGTATAGCCCATAAAACTACTTGTGATCCTTCTCGGGCTTGAGGGGAAACAAGTTGAATCTACATAGAACATTCAGAAAGTGAACCTTTAGCCCGGATTCATTCATAAGGCTGTGTACAGTCCACGTAGACTGTTATAATGGCTTTTTTAAGTAAACATACTGTTCGGCAGATATTCTAACATACACTCCTGGAAATTGAAATAAGAACACCGTGAATTCATTGTCCCAGGAAGGGGAAACTTTATTGACACATTCCTGGGGTCAGATACATCACATGATCACACTGACAGAACCACAGGCACATAGACACAGGCAACAGAGCTTGCACAATGTCGGCACTAGTACAGTGTATATCCACCTTTCGCAGCAATGCAGGCTGCTATTCTCCCATAGAGACGATCGTAGAGATGCTGGATGTAGTCCTGTGGAACGGCTTGCCATGCCATTTCCACCTGGCGCCTCAGTTGGACCAGCGTTCGCCGATACCCCAGGAGCAACAGTGTCCCTAATTTGCTGGGAAGTGGCGGTGCGGTCCCCTACGGCACTGCGTAGGATCCTACGGTCTTGGCGTGCATCCGTGCGTCGCTGCGGTCCGGTCCCAGGTCGACGGGCACGTGCACCTTCCGCCGACCACTGGCGACAACATCGATGTACTGTGGAGACCTCACGCCCCACGTGTTGAGCAATTCGGCGGTACGTCCACCCGGCCTCCCGCATGCCCACTATACGCCCTCGCTCAAAGTCCGTCAACTGCACATACGGTTCACGTCCACGCTGTCGCGGCATGCTACCAGTGTTAAAGACTGCGATGGAGCTCCGTATGCCACGGCAAACTGGCTGACACTGACGGCGGCGGTGCACAAATGCTGCGCAGCTAGCGCCATTCGACGGCCAACACCGCGGTTCCTGGTGTGTCCGCTGTGCCGTGCGTGTGATCATTGCTTGTACAGCCCTCTCGCAGTGTCCGGAGCAAGTATGGTGGGTCTGACACACCAGTGTCAATGTGTTCTTTTTTCCATTTCCAGGAGTGTATTTGTGAATGTTTCTTTATCTCCGTTAGGTGATCTATGTACTGACAAATCTGTTACTTTTCTGTATTCCCCGTTCAGTACAAGAGCGGTTGTTTCGAGATGCTTGCAACTCATTTCTCTTGTGAACAATACTTCATTCAAAAATCTCTGCACAATTACTCTGTAATGCACATACATTCAATATTGACATCATTAATTACAACTTCGATCTCTACAGATTTATATCTCATGTTCTGATTTTCATAACTCATAATGTTAAAACCATTAGAATAGTGACTCGTAAGCCTAAATTAAATTCTTCTGATAGTGGCGTATCTTCTGTTGATTGCAATGGCCAACAGAGAAACCATTTTTAATGTTTTCTGCACTTCATGAGTAAATTCTTACTAATTTTGGGCCGAGAGAAACGAATATGACAATGGAAAATTTTCCTTAGCTCTAGTTTCTGTGATACATACTAGGTGGAAGTATTTCATATTAACGGATTAAGAGAAAAAGATACATTTTTATTACATATGCTAAAAGCATTGAAAGTGTATTTGAATTTTTTTAAATGGTAGATACATTTTAATTGCTGGAAGAATACCTCGCAGATGGTTGGGTCTGAAGATAATCATGTGGTGCCTCCATGAGATCGTCGTCTTTTAGCTTGCCTCTTGTAAAGGGGGTCCGGAGCATCCCTACACAAAGACCAATAGTAATCCGCAAGCATTGCATCATTCCAATGGCCGTGATATCTTTGTCCCATAACAGATATGTCCTGATGGAATCTTTCTCCATTTCATTACTGACTGCTCCACAGCTAGGAGGTAAAAAATCTAGGTGGGAGTGGAGAAAATGTATTTTAAGCGACATGTTGCAGCCAAGATTATGGTATCTTTGCAGCAGCACTGTCATCAACTTAGAGTAATCATCTTTTTTTTGCCTAAAATCCACGAACAATTCCCTTGAAGGATTCCCAAGCTTCCTTTTCTTTCCCCTCCAAAACTTGGTCAAATGCAGTATCCTTTACAAGTTCTCGAATTCCTGGCCCGATAAAAAAAAAACTTCCTTAACTTTTGCATAACTTAAATTCGGAAATTTCTCTCTTATGTACATAAAATCACGTCCTTCTTGGTTCATACCTTTGACACCTTTATCAAACCCAGCCTGATATGCAGGGGTGGAAGAAGTCCATCTTTTGGGTCCACGAGAGGCTCGGCAACGATATTTTTCTCGCTAAGATTAAGATTTATTGCAGGCTAGTCTGCTGTAATATAATACGATTTCCTACCCTACTGTGCCACACACATAAGAAGCAGCAATGTTTTGTGTACCCAGTTGCATCCCTAAGAGTATGGCAATGATTTTGAATCATCACAAACTTTCCATTTGTGTTTATGATATTTGATTGAGTCCAAGAGGGCTACCATATTTGCATGCGAACTACGAACTGCATGACCAACAGGTCTAGTAGGAAGACGGCTGCCATTATGAAGCAACACAGCTTTCAAACTAAGCCTGGAGGAATCTATGAATAGCCTCCTTTCAGTAAGATTATGGTTCAAATTCAAAGATTTCATCAAGTCATTAATATTGCGGCAAACAACAAGATTGGTTTTCTTCTCCACAAAGGAAAGCAGTTCCATGCGACGTTTTTTTCTGTACCGTGAGACTGTGGCATCACTTTAGTGAAGATTCCATTGCTGTAGCCGAGACCCAAGAATCTCTGCCTTCTCCTTTGACAGGTCAAGGTGTCTAATGAGATCATTTAATTCTGCTTGACTCATTCTGTACGGATTCTCATCTTTCCCTCAAAATCAGGGTCAAGGGATGTGAAAAGCATGTTTAGTTCTTCTCCTTCTTCTTGTTCCACACTATCGTCATTTTCTACTTCAAACACACCATTTTCGAGTGGAGTAGGAATGGTAAGCTATCTGAATACGGAATGGGTCGATTAGCAGATCGAAGATTTGGGTACTGAACTGTTCTTCTTTTCTCTATAGACAAACCTGCCTTTATGATCGGAATCAAACAGAAATGGCAGTCATCTGTATGGTTTGTCGGCTCCCGACAAACAATAAGCACAGCAAAAGCCATAGGGTGTTTCTTATTTTCCAGCCATTCTCGCAGTGTAACTGAACATCCGTTGCAACATATATGTGGAGCCCAAGACTTATCCTGGCCCCCTACTTTGATACCGAAATAATGCTGATAGGCAGTCTTCACAAGAGGCGCCAGATTGCGTTCCTGTGAGGAAAATTTTATCTCGCCAAAAATATAAAAAAATTATTCACCTTATTTGAATATTTTCGTGGCATTTTTACAAATTTTGCACTACAAAAGCACTCTGAAAGCAGAAATTCTGCTTTAATTACAGCAAAAACTATACGAAACTCACAGTCACTTCATTGTTGGCCAGTGTTATGAAGAGTCTTCTGCTGCCATTGAAGGTTCTTCACAAAGAGTTCAGATATGAATGCGCCCATGACAAATATTATACTACTCACGACAGATGGCGAAACAACCTTCCCTTCGGTAGCAGACACTTGTGGCAAATGGCATCTAATCACGGAAATAAATAATTGCCAATTCGTTGATGGCTGGTTTCCCATCACTAGTAAACCTAGTGATGAACAGACGCTTAAGAAATGAGGAGAATTATTGATTTTTCTATCTTGATCTTGTTTTAATTTCAGCAAACTTACGCTTTTCTCAAATGCGGCAATTGTTTCCATTTTCCTCGTAAAACGTTCCTATCATTCATTTTTCTAAGTTCTTACCAAATTACTAGCTCCAAGTGTGCATATTTGCTCAAAACCTTTTATATTAGATAATGATCCAGCAGAAGCATAGGTAAGTAGTAACAGTGACCGAGGAACTATCTAACTTTACTGCTGATTGGTCCTCAGCAGATATAAAAACTTTTAACACACTCACTGACTCTTCTAGAAAAATGTGATGTTTTAAATTTGAAGCAAAAAATTACAACTGCCAGTGTGGATCATTAGCCTCTTAAACGAAACCATCTTGCTACATACAATTTTCTCTGCTCCCTAAAACCGTTATAAATAGATCTCAAGTTCACAACATCAGAAGCAAAGCATATGGACACACTGAAGTGGAAAGGTATCCAACGATCTCGAAAAGATCTTCGACAAACTTGTGTAGAAAATTATAATTAAAGTTTTATTAGCGATTATCAATGAGAGGCGATGAAATCAGTAAGGGGGATGAAACTGACAGATCAAGTTACAATTCTGAAATTTGTTTTTCAGGAATTTTTCAACACTGGAGAGTTTATGTTTGTCTCTCCGATCTACTGTAGCATGGATGTGAAGGTGGAGACGTAAAATATTTGTTTGCAGAACAGTAAAGCAAACGAAAACCGGGGCACCAGAAAGCGATGAATTTCCCATTAAAGTCTATATTTGTCTCTCTCCAGAGTTGGCCGGTGTTTGCCCTACGTCCTTCAACCACGGCCTGTCGCGTGTTATTGGAAGCGAGCTGTCGGCTGATATTGTAAGAGCCAACCCGCGGAATACCGATCTATAGCATCTCGCTTTTAATATACGCCCGTCCCTACAAAACAGACGATTTTATTATATTTATTGCATGCCTGTGGCTAAAGTAAAGCGGTTTTACGAAACTTTTGTATTTCCTTAACACATGATACTTGCATAATTATTTTATGAAACAAAAAAGTTTATAAAACGAAAAGTTATACAAAAATAAATCATAAATCTGGTACTTCGGCAACCTTTCTATTATCACACGAATAAATCAAATTATTGCGATTTTATTGCTTCTTAACTTTCCTTTCGTTATCCTTCTGTTTTTATTACTTCATCGTAACTAGTTGTTTTGCATAACGTCTCTGGAGTATTCAGACTAAACACTACAGTGTCTTCTATTTTTCAAAGGTTTCCTCTTGTGCTACCCGCCAATTTGGTTCCACTGCACAAAAAAAGCGAATGGTGTGTCGCTTGTGCTCAGTAACCTAAGGGGAAATTGACCTTATAATTGAAGAAAACGAGATATAGCATAGATATCACATTTATTTTCATATCTCAAGAAAATTGTTCAGAAGTAGCTGATTGATCAATAATTTCATTACTTTGAATTTTATTATTATAAGTACTGCGTTAATTTTAATTGTACAGTACACAAAGCTACTGTGAGGAGATTATGATGACAAATCACATGGTCTATTAAAATTTCTTATTCTTTGAGAAAGTGTCTCTTCATGTCCGGAAAACTTACGGAGACACAGAGATACATCCTCAAGCAAAGGCTGCTCCTGTTCCTCTCTCTCTCTCTCTCTCTCTCTCTCTCTCTTTGAAAAAAAAAACTGCCAGCCAGATCGATTACAATTTCCATTTTCAGTAACACCCATGTATATAGCGTTGACGAAATTATCTTCATGCCACTGCGAATGATGTTTCATAAGGAACTCGCAATTCGCCGAGCAATGCCTCTAATTTAAAGAAACGAGATAAGATCAGGGACAAACTTCAAGGTTCTGGGACAGCGTAATTAAAGAGTTCATCGAAATAAATATGTCGCAAAACTAATAAATGGGCATAAAGGTTTCAATTTAAACGAGGTTTGTGGCCTGCCATTCAGTGTACTAAGATCTCATTGGTCATATTGGTCATATTATCCACTAGAGCTGCAAAACACTCAAAGGATATGCGATTCACAGATGAGCAGCACGGGCTCTGAGAAAGAAATGAGAGACAAAGGGTATAGTAGGCGCCGGGAGTCGAACTTGTATATAAATAGCAGTGCAACACCAGCAACACTGAACATCTGGTTGCAGCGAAGGCGGTGAGTACACACGAAAACGCACAACGGAGCTCCAGAAGAAAACGGATAAGTCGGTCGTCCAAATATTGCATAAAAAGGGATCAACAACTCGGCTAACCACCCGTGCTGTGTATCTCTGGCTTCGTACAACTACCACTGCTGGAAAAACTAACCTTAGGCAGAACTGAGTACTTCTGGATACAACGTATAACGCGAAGAGTGAGGTGAGAATAACTCTTGTTAACAGCAAGTACCGTATGTGAAGTTTATTTCCAAGCAGCACATACCGTCGACATTTTTAATGATGATCTGATACTTTCGAAATAATACATATACATGGTAAATGGGGGTAATAAATCAAACGAAACACAATTATTGTGGAAGGAGCTAGCACAGGCCACGGTTCCCTAATATCAATATACTCGGAAAATATCCCTGAACTATTTCGGCAATTTTATCGTCAGGTTTCGGGTTCACCCTATACAGGACCTGAACACGTTGCTGGGCCACTAGTAAATACGTCACTCTGATGAAGGCCGATTGCAACAGTGGCAACAACGCTGGTTTTAGAAATATGATCACTCGGTCACATCTACATTATTACTCTGCATCGCACACTTAAATGCCTGGCAGATGGTTCATCGAACCATTTCCACACGATTTCTCCACTGATCCATTCTCGAACTGCGCACGGGAAAAACGAACACTTTAATCTCTCCGTGCGAACTCTAATTTCTCTTATTTTATTACGATGATTATTTCTCCCCATGTAGGTGAACGTCAACAAAATATTTTCGTATCGAGGAAAAGTTGGAGAATGAAATTTCATGAAAATATCTGGCAGCATCGAAATAATCTTTGTTTTATATTTCCAGAATTTTTTTACTGCAGGTGATAATTGCATCGAAAGCCTACGCTCGCACAAAAACCATACCATGTTGTGTTGTCTAACAGACCTAGCTATTCAAAATAAAGAAAACAATATTAGGATTTACCGTCCGTCAACAAGGCGGTCATATGCCAGGGTTTGCTCATTGACAGGGAAAGAAATCAGTCACATATTTTCAAAAGAACCATTCTCGGATACTCCGTGAGTAGTTAAAGGGAACGGCAAAATTTCTAAATTATATCTAGCTCCACCACCCCCACTAATGTGCCAACTAGTCTCTGTAGAAGTAACAAGTAGAAATTTGAAAGTATCTCATATTTTTAACTCAGTGTATATGGCGCTCGTTCCGCTACAGCCTATACGCGTCAGTGCCTAATGTTATTGACTCCCCTATTCGCCAGCAACACGTTATGATTGTATTATACACAAATTAACGAGAGACGTACAAATTGACCATAGAAGTAACTGAACGGTCAGCATGTTTACAGTGCGTGGCAGAGTCGTCGCTGTCGTTATAGAGCTTATTGTACTGTTACTATACTCCGTTCATCATAAAAATAAACCTAATGTAAACAAACACAAACGCGATGACTGGTCAGCAGCAGTAGCTCTCGTGTACTGGTGTTGTTCCTCTCTTGGAAGTAGGTCCAATTTATGTATTAGATATTTTATTACTATGTCACTGTAAATGGAAATTTAAGACATTCTGATGTATTAACAGCCATTAACGTCTTTCTTAATCATACTTTAGCGACATAATTTTTATTTCAAAAAGCGTGTACAGTCACAGTCTTTGTAAGCGCTATGTGTGCTCTGATTATGTCACTGTTCATATGTACCGCGAAATTGGATGACACTGCTTCGTAGTGAAACGCTTGGCGCGGAACGCCGTTAATGGCTAGAGTCAACTCGTTCTTAATGTTTTTCACATTACAGAAAAAATAAGCTTTGACGTTCGTTGAGAAATACAACGTACTAAATACAAGAGGTGCAATTCCTATTACAAGCCTGGCGTAATTGGTAGTGTCGTCGTTTAGTTATCGAGCGCAGTGGTGAGCTGTGATTCGAAACCAGTTGTTATGAACAATTTTTTTATTGTTCCGTTTGAATACCTAAATCATTTAAATATGATATTTATCAATATGTTGTAATTAACTCATTAGCAGTGGTGAGCTGTGATTCGAAACCAGTTGTTATGAGCAATTGTTTTATTGTTCCGTTTGAATACCTAAATCATTTAAATATGATATTTATCAATATGTTGTAATTAACTCATTATTAACCACCATTTTTTAAGAAAAATGCACATCTTCTCGTTTCTAATTAGAAATTACGCGCAGAATTCTGGTTTTCATTGCAAATAGACAATCGTAATTATCGATATATTATAAAAGATTGTTACAGATTCTGAAGCCAAGAAAACATTACACGATTACATTTTTTGAAGAAAAATGAAAAATCAAATACTCTTTGTTTGAATATGCCCACTGTTTTATAGGACAGATGTGGTCTCATACGAGCCAGAGTGATATGCGTCGTAGAAAGACGGGAAACACATTTCACGACGTCGCGCACACCGTTATAAATGTTGCACTTTCACGGTTGTCACCGTACCACTGCTATCTGAACCCAATAGAATTTATCTGGAGTGAAAAATGGCTCTGAGGACTATGGGAGTTAACATCTGAAGTTATAAGTCCCCTAGAACTTAAAACTACTTAAACCTAAGTAATCTAAGGACATACACACATCCATGCCCGAGGCAGGATTCGAACCTGCGACCGTAGCAATCGCGTGGTTCCGGACTGAAGCGCCTAGAACTGCTCGGCCACCGCGGCCGGCGATCTGGAGTGAAGTTAACGGATTTGTCGCGAGAAATAACTAGACATTTGAGCTGCCCAACTTATTGGAACTAATTACTGCAGTGTGTTAACTAAGATCTAGGGCCTATTATCCTTCAGATCACCTAAGAAGCATATCGCCTGAGTTTTACCATTATTTCTTTCTGTTCAAAAATCAAATGACATTCAAAGCTATATTGTTCTCTGTTTGTCTCTTTTTACGTCTTTACTACAACCGTTCACATCACTGCAGGTTAGTTGAGCCAGGTGGCTGACCAGTGCTTTCCAAATTAAATGTGCCGGTAAAGCCGTTGTCCCGTATTATGGCTGAGTCGATGTATGCGTAACGCACAGCATATAAAGTATCCTCATTATCGTATTTGACTGTACTCGAGACAGAATGGCTACTGCTTCACGTGAAGCGAGATCCAATGAGGTTCCAGCAAATGCGGAAGAATACATATTGTAATTTTTACATGAGGTTTTTTCTTACGATGAGCGGAGTATAGTGCACAGCGTCGGCGTGGTGAATCCGCTTGAGTATTGTTCGCCTATGTCAGTCTCTAGGCCCGCACACGTGGAAATACGCAGCTGAAAATTCACTCACGGAGTGACGGGCAACATCCTCGTGCCCTTCCCCCGTAGATAAGGAAACAGAGACTCTATCTATACAGCTGCGACACAACATAGTGGCACTAATGGGCCCGACAGTATTCGAATGCATTTAGTATTAGTATTTCCTTTTAGCTTTGGATTTTCTATGTTTTCTATGGAGAAAGTGTGTGCTGGCAGTCACCAAGTGTTGCCACAGTATAACGAAAATTAAAGTGATAACCGAATATTGACTGTTATTGAAGGTCACTGTTCCAGTTATGGAACTGTACATTTCCGTGAAATAATAGTTGATAAATTATTTCTCACTTTCTGTGAGCCGTTAAAATCGCTCATGTGATCTAATAGGACTCGTTACGTTTGATAATAAGAAGAAAAATAGAAAGGAAGCTTAATGTGTAGTGGTGAAAATAGATGGGTATTATTCGAACAGATTTCTATCTGGATGATTATTCGAATATGTAGATCATTCAAACAAATTTATTTACCAATAAATTATCTGTATATTAAATAACGACTAACATATATTACTACCTTATTTTCTTTGTTCACTTCTTGTACAGAATTAGTATTTGTTCATTTCCCTGAGTGCAGTTTCTGTTTAATAAATAACTTATTACCGGTTTGTCCAGATATTTGCCTTTGTGGTTCTGTGGCGTAAGTTACAGACTAAAAAACTTACACTTAAGGGTCGACCCTTCTATAAGAATGACAATAATGCCAAGCCAAGTTATGCCATATTTCGGAGCACGTATTGAAATATAGAAAAAAATGGTTTAGATGGCTCTGAGCACTATGGGACTTAACTTCTGAGGTCATCAGTCCCCTAGAATTTAGAACTACTTTAACTTAACTAACCTAAGGACATCACACACATCCATGCCCGAGGCAGGATTCGAACCTGCGACCGTAGCGGTCAGGCGGTTCCAGACTGTAGCGCCTAGAACCGCTCTGCCACCCTGGCCGGCTTGAAATATAGACCCCCCTAACAGGCTGCATAAGTCTGTTCAAAGAAGGTGGGAAGTCAAGGACACACCACCATGCCTAGTAAAACACTGCAGTGCTGGAATCATCCTTCAAGTTGAGCACAGCTATACTTAATTTACTGCGTAACAAATGAAACATAAAAATGCTTACAGGCGGACGGCCTCAGCAGTTTGGTCTATTAACACTAGGTTGACGCAATGTTGAGCAGCCAATTTATTCGACCAGCTGACAGCCAGTCGTGATCGACCAGGCGAGCGAGATGGACGTGGAATATGTTATGCCTCACTTCTCATAACAAACGGACGTTACCATATTTATAAAAATTATTTTACGGTCGTTTTACTTCCTTTATACCCTGCTGATTACAAGTTCACTTACATAGATGTGGGGCATACGGAAAATATAGTGACTCATCTATTATATGCAATCAATTTTGCAATAAAATGCCGTTAGTAAAAATTTATGAATATTGCAGAAAAGCACCATATCAAACAGGAGCATACTGATGCCATTCGTCATTGTCGGAGACGAGACATTTGGTATATCTGAAAATGTAATGCTTCGTAATTGAGGAAGGTCTTCAGCAAACAATAAAACAGCCTTTAAAAACCGACTGACTCGGACTAAGGTAGTTTATAGAATGTACTTTTGGCACCCTGGCAAGTAAATGGAGAACGGAGACAATTTTCCATGGCCCGATGGACGTTCGAGAAGAATTAGCAATTGCCATTATAAGTGCATGATGTGTTTAACAAAATATCATGCCAGAAAGAGATAGCTATAAATTTGAAGACCTACTGCACGTCCATCCATTAATGGAAATTCCACCAACTCCTACAAGCTGTCGAAAACTTGTTTCAGGATGCAGTCAAGGTCTGGCTGCTTCGAAAAGTTCAAATCAGTCGCAAAAGTTTCTCCAGGAGACAGCCTGCTCACAACTGGCTGCGCACACCCACGAAATCTCAGCGGGAAGATGCGCGGACTACAACGCACGTCATTGTTTATTGACTGTCGCAACCAAACTACCTAGTGTTTTGCAGCCCTTGCAATACCGACTCGACCCCCTTCAACTGTCTCTGCAGCTGCCAATACATCTCGCCCTCCCACTGCTAACAAGGCACAAGAACTCTATGTAACCAGCCAACGATGAGAATGTATTCGACAAAAACTCTCAATCTTAAACACATTTCTTAGATTGCTAACACTATCGTATATGTGTGCCTCCTTGATATAATTATACAGTTCGTGGTTGTATTGCTGCAAAATGAGTGAACCAAGCAAGAACTCCAAAGTCTGTCTACATAAATGATCTTTTGGACAGGTTGGATAGCAATGTGCGGCTGTTTGCTGATGATACTGTGGTGTACGGGAAGTTGTCGTCGTTCAGTGACTGTAGGAGGATACAAGATGACTTGGACAGGATTTGTGATTGGAGTAAAGAATGCCGGCTAACTCTAAATATAGATAAATGTAAATTAATGCAGATGAATAGGAAAAAGAATCCTGCAATGTTTGAATACTCCATTAGTAGTGTAGCGCTTGACACAGTCACGTCGATTAAATATCTGGCCTAACATTGCAGAGCGATATGAAGTGGGACAAGCATGTAATAGCAGTTGTGGGGAAGGCGGATGGTCGTCTTCGGTTCATTGGTAGAATTTTGGGAAGATGTGGTTCATCTGTAAAGGAGACCGCTTATGAAACACTAATACGACCTATTCTTGAGTACTGCTCGAGCGTTTGGGATCCCTATCAGGTCGGATTGAGGGAGGACATTGAAGCAATTCAGAGGCGGGCTGCTAGATTTGTTACTGGTAGGTTTGATCATCACGCGAGTGTTACGGATATGCTCCAGGAACTCGGGTGGGCGTCTCTAGAGGAAAGGAGGCGTTCTTTTCGTGAATCGCTACTGAGGAAATTTACACAACCAGCATTTGAGGCTGACTGCAGTACAATTTTACTGTATCAACTTACATTTCGCGGAAAGACCACAAAGATAAGATAAGAGAGATTAGGGCTCGTACAGAAGCATATAGGCAGTCATTTTTCCCTCGATCTGTTTGGGAGTGGAACAGGGAGAGAAGATGCTAGTTGTGGTACGAGATACCCTCCGCCACGCACCGTATGGTGGACTGCGGAGTATGTATATAGATGTAGATGTAGAAGTCATCCAAAGTGTTTTAGGATTAACTCTGAGCAAGCTTTGCGATCGACGTCTGTCTATGCAATTACGTAGAGCTATAAGATTCAAAAATTGTAGAAGAGACGCTGGGTTCAACAAGTATATAAAAAGAGTACGTAATAGTGCAACACGCTTGCAACTTGTGTATCGTGAAAATATCAGGAGACGATTGGAACACGTTTTCGCCTTTCTGTACCAATTGCAATTATTGCAGCGAAGTCTTACCCACGATTTAAAAGTACGTATTTCACCTCTGCTGCTGTCCACGAGCAAGGGAGGCTTACAACAAACTTCAGACATATTATAGCCAAAGGAATGTCACAAAAATTGGCTCACAAACTTCGATTAACACTATGGTGTAAAAAGATTTTGTTTGGAATGTTATTTGAGAAGTGAACGTAAAGGGGAATCACAACGAATTATTTGCCGAATTTTCAATTTTTGAAGAAGAATGTAAACTGGAAGTCATTCACCGAAGTCTTGATTAAAGACGAATTCAGGAGTGCACTGCATGTGTAGAACGTACACTCCTGGAAATGGAAAAAAGAACACATTGACACCGGTGTGTCAGACCCACCATACTTGCTCCGGACACTGCGAGAGGGCTGTACAAGCAATGATCACACGCACGGCACAGCGGACACACCAGGAACCGCGGTGTTGGCCGTCGAATGGCGCTAGCTGCGCAGCATTTGTGCACCGCCGCCGTCAGTGTCAGCCAGTTTGCCGTGGCATACGGAGCTCCATCGCAGTCTTTAACACTGGTAGCATGCCGCGACAGCGTGGACGTGAACCGTATGTGCAGTTGACGGACTTTGAGCGAAGGCGTATAGTGGGCATGCGGGAGGCCGGGTGGACGTACCGCCGAATTGCTCAACACGTGGGGCGTGAGGTCTCCACAGTACATCGATGTTGTCGCCAGTGGTCGGCGGAAGGTGCACGTGCCCGTCGACCTGGGACCGGACCGCAGCGACGCACGGATGCACGCCAAGACCGTAGGATCCTACGCAGTGCCGTAGGGGACCGCACCGCCACTTCCCAGCAAATTAGGGACACTGTTGCTCCTGGGGTATCGGCGAGGACCATTCGCAACCGTCTCCATGAAGCTGGGCTACGGTCCCGCACACCGTTAGGCCGTCTTCCGCTCACGCCCCAACATCGTGCAGCCCGCCTCCAGTGGTGTCGCGACAGGCGTGAATGGAGGGACGAATGGAGACGTGTCGTCTTCAGCGATGAGAGTCGCTTCTGCCTTGGTGCCAATGATGGTCGTATGCGTGTTTGGCGCCGTGCAGGTGAGCGCCACAATCAGGACTGCATACGACCGAGGCACATAGGGCATCATGGTGTGGGGAGCGATCTCCTACACTGGCCGTACACCACTGGTGATCGTCGAGGGGACACTGAATAGTGCACGGTACATCCAAACCGTCATCGAACCCATCGTTCTAGCATTCCTAGACCGGCAAGGGAACTTGCTGTTCCAACAGGACAATGCACGTCCGCATGTATCCCGTGCCACCCAACGTGCTCTAGAAGGTGTAAGTCAACTACCCTGGCCAGCAAGATCTCCGGATCTGTCCCCCATTGAGCATGTTTGGGACTGGATGAAGCGTCGTCTCACGCGGTCTGCACGTCCAGCACGAACGCTGGTCCAACTGAGGCGCCAGGTGGAAATGGCATGGCAAGCCGTTCCACAGGACTACATCCAGCATCTCTACGATCGTCTCCATGGGAGAATAGCAGCCTGCATTGCTGCGAAAGGTGGATATGCACTGTACTAGTGCCGACATTGTACATGCTCTGTTGCCTGTGTCTATGTGCCTGTGGTTCTGCCAGTGTGATCATGTGATGTATCTGACCCCAGGAATGTGTCAATAAAGTTTCCCCTTCCTGGGACAATGAATTCACGGTGTTCTTATTTCAATTTCCAGGAGTGTATTTGCTTTAGTGTCACAATGGTAAGTCTCAGTAAATTTTCTGGCGAGATGTTTCATAAAAAGAGTTGTTCTGAAAACTAATATAAAAGAAACGAAAAGTACATTCGTTTACTAAATGACACAAAACTGGAGCAATAAATGCAAGTAAATAGCATTTCGAATACTATTTATTATTCACGAATAACGATTAATTAATTACATCTGTATGCGTTACTCGTCATTAACATAAATTTCGGCCAAGTCTGGTATTAAGCGAAGCTCATCGTTCATGGGCACACTGCAACCTATGTGAAAGTGAGTGCAGGTGTGTGAAATCCGCGAGGCTGTGGTCCAAGCCTTCACACAGCTGTGGCAACCGCGTGGCCGGTGTACATCTGGTCACGCGACTGTCCTTAGAATCGGACAGAGCCACGCGCTTGCAATAGTGGTAAGCAGTTCTGCTTTCGTGGACGCGTTTAATTAGCGTTACCACTACTGAACAAAATACCGATTTCCCTTATTGTATCATGGTGATCGTTTCTTCCTGTGTAGGTCGGCGTCAACAAAATATTTTCGCATTCGGAGGAGAAAGTTGGTGATTGGAATTTCGTGAAAAGATTCCTCCGCAACGAAAAACACCATTGTTGTAATGTTGGCCATCCCAAATCCTGTATCACTTCAGTTACACTCTCTTCCCTATTTCTCGATAATACAAAACGTGCTGCCCTACTTTTAACTTTTTCGATGTACTCCGTCAATCCTATCTGGTAAGGATCCCGCACCGCGCAGCAGTATTCTAAAAGATAACAGACAACCGTATTGTAGGCAGTCTCCTTAGTAGATCTGTTACATTTTCTAAGTGTCCTACCATTAAAACGCAGTCTTTGGTTAGCCTTCCCCACAACATTATCTACGTGTTCCTTCCAATTTAAGTTGTTCGTAATTGTAATTCCTCGGTATTTAGTTGAATTTAAGGCCTTTAGATTTGACTGATCTTTCGTGTAACCGAAGTTTAACGGATTCCTTTTAGCACTCACGTGCATGACCTCACACTTTTCGTTATTTAGGGTCAATTGCCAATATTCGCACCATACAGATATCTTTTCTAAATCGTTTTGCAAATTTTTTTGGTCTTTGATGACTTTACTAGTCAATAAACAACAGTACCAGCTGCAAACAACTTAACACTACTGCTCGGATTGTCTCCTAAATCGTTTATATAGATGAGAAACAGCAAAGGGCCTATAACATTACCTTGGGGAACGCCAGCAATCACTTCTCTCTTACTCGAAGACTTTCCGTCAACTACTACGAACTGTGACCTCTCTGACAGGGAATCACGAATCCAGCCACATAACTGAGACGATGTTCCATTAGCACGTAATTTCACAACAAGCCGCTTGTGTGGTACAGTGTCAAAATCCTTCCGGAAATCCAGAAATACGGAATCAATTTGAAATCCCATGTCAGTAGCACACAACACTTCATGCGAGTAAAGAGCTAGTTGTTCACAAGAACAAATTTTCCTAAATCCGTGTTGACTGTGTTTCAATAGACAGTTTTCTTCGAGGTAATTCATAATGTTCGAACACAATATATGTTCCAAAATCCTGCTGCATATCGACGTTAATGATATGGGCCTGTAATTTAGTGGATTACTCCTACTACCTTTCTCTAATATTGGTGTGACCCGAGCAACTTTCCAGCCTTTGGTTGCGAAGAGCGAACGATTGTATATGATTGTTAAGTATGGAGCTATTGCATCAGCATACTCTAAAAGGAACCTAACTGGAATACAGTCTGGACCAGAAGCCTTGCTTTTATTAACTGATTTAAGTTGCTTCACTACTCCGAGGATATTTACTTCTACGTTACTCATGTTGGCAGCTGTTCTTGCTTCGAACTCTGGAATATTTACTTCGCCTTCTTTTGTGAAGGCATTTCGGAAGGCTGTGTTTAGTAACTCTACTTTGTGAGCACTGTCTTCGATAGCATCTCCATTGCTATCGCGCAGAGAAGGCATTGATCGTGTCTTGCCGCTATCATACTTCACATACGACGAGAATCTCTTTGGATTTTCTTCCAGGTTTCGAGACAATGGTTCGTTGCGGAAACTATTATAAGCACTTCGCATTGAAGTCCACGCTAAATTTCGAGCTTCTGTAAAAGATCAAATGGTTCAAATGGCTCTGAGCACTATTGGACTCAACTGCTGAGGTCATTAGTACCCTATAACTTAGAACTAGTTAAACCTAACTAACCTAAGGACATCACAAACATCCATGCCCGAGGCAGGATTCGAACCTGCGACCGTAGCGGTCTTGCGGTTCCAGACTGCAGCGCCTTTAACCGCACGGCCACCTCGGCCGGCTGTAAAAGATCGTCAGTGTTAGAGATTTTGCGTCTGTTTAATTTTGGCATGTTTTTTTCTTTGTTTCTGCAACAGCGTTCTCACCCGTTTTGTGTACCAAGGAGGATCAGCTCCGTCGTTTGTTAATTTGTTTGGTTCAAATCTCTCAATTGCTGGCGATACTATTTCTTCTAATTCATGCCACATCTGGTCTAAACTTACATTAATTTGGAAGGAGTGGAGATTGCCTCTCAGGAAGGCGTGAAGTGAAATTTTATCTGCTTTTTTTGAATAGGTATATTTTTCGTTTATTTTTGGAGGATTTGGGGGTTACAACATTCAATCTCGCTACGACAACCCTGTGTTCACTATTCACTGTATACGTTTTGATGCTCTTTATTAACTCAGGATTATTTGTTGCTAAGATATCAAACGCGATTTCACAACCGTTTACCGTTCGCGTGGGCTCATGAACTAACTAAATAATTCTCAGAGAATGCGTTTAGCACAATTTCGAATGATGCTTTATGCTTACCACAGGAATTAAACATGTATTTTCGCCAACATATCGAGGGTAAATTAAAGTCACCACCTACTATATTTGCGTGAGTCGGGTAAGTGTTTGAATTCAAACTCAAGTTTTCTTTGAATCTTTCAGCAATTGTATCATTTCAAGTCATATATGGAATTAATTGACAATGTCCTTATTGCTTTATTCCTTCAGCTTAATCGCACTCCCTGTGTACTCATTAAAATGCCGATTTCTTATCTTCTCTTCTACTACAGGCGTTCCAAATGCTCGGACCTCTCTTCTCATTCCACTTCTCGCAACGAACTTCCGGTAAATACCCAATACTCCAGAAACAGGTCTAAACACACCAATGGCTGCTGAAGATATGACACAAACACTTGTTAAAAAGCTAAACATTGCTTCCACTCATGGTACCATTAAGTACTGTCACCTCAAAGAATGTCCCAGAGTATTCCCCAAAACCTTTTTCATTCTTTACAGAACCATTTTTCTCACGTTACTACCCAGTTTAGTGGAAAACCTCCAAAGTCTTACTTTCCCCAAAATCTAATTCTTCTTAGAACTTATCCTACAGCCTCATGAAACTAACATCTGTCTTCAGCAAAGGCATTGATAGCATCTCCACCCAAAGAGCCAGTAAGCACTTAACATCACACCTATCAACTCATAACATCCAGTGTGACATCCATTCGTACTGCACCATGGGTGACCAACTCTTTTAATTTGCCCACCTTGTTCCCTGTGAACTAAATAAACGAAATTCCGCCGATTTTCTTTCCATTGGTATCCAAAAAGGCTTTCACTGGGTATGGTATTCAGATCTGCTCTTCAACCTACAGACCTTGGGATTATCACTATCTATATCGACCTAATAGCATCCTTCATTCAGCACCATCCTACATATTTCATAATCATACCGCTATCTAATCACAGCAGCAGCAACAGAATCGTCTTGCGTTTAGAATTTGTAGTTTTGCACAAATAAACTATCTTTTAAGTCTCTCAAAATTCGTCGAAACCCTCTTTTTTAAAAATCATACACATGTGTCTCATGTATTAGAAACGTATTTACCAACTTGTCTGTCCTTCATATTTTATCACCATTGTAGAATTGTAAATTTTTTTATCTGAAGGGAAGTCACGTGCTGTCGCCAGATTGCTCACACCGCCCCCGTGAGTAACCGGAAAAACGATAAAAGAAATAAATAAAAGGCATCCCGAAGCTATAACTTTCTGTTTATCCCCTAATGTATGCCAGTGAGATAAATCTTTCAGGAATATTCCAAAAATCAGAAGCCACAAATTCTCAACGAATAGTATTGAAAGTATTAGGTTTTTCCACATCACCATCAAATACGGGTATTTTCAGGGGGCGTGTATTTTGTTGAAATTTTTTTTGCAAAAAGGCATCGTGCAGTTAACCTCGGTGGAATCAGATACTGTTTTTAAGGAAAAATAGAAGTGTAGAAATAAAAGTCAGACTTAATTAATCTTAGGCAAAATTCTAAGCGCCTGGTTTGGAATTCATTGTAATAAATTCTACACTGTAATTCAGCACTAAACGGTCGAGGTGCATCAGTAGGAACTCGATATGCCCCACATCCTCGATTTTATTCGAGAGGTATTGCGCGAACAGAGCAGTAGGAAAAATTGTATTGAAGTTTTCGAATGAACTGCGATCTCCTATGTCGAAGCACCATTTCGCTGAGTATTTATACGTGATCCAGGGACTAACAGTCAAGCAAGGTGGATTGTGGAAACTATCTATTGTTTGAAAATTTTTATGCTCAGTGATGGATTTGAATTATGACCAAAAGAAGAGAATGTAGTTGGTGCTACTTGCATTTTCCATATCCTATATGTTGAAGCATACTTCTGTGCCCCTTCTGAAGTCAGAAAACCGTGTTTAGAGTACAGTATTTTTTCGAAACTCACAATATCAGTGAGTCAATCGCTGTATCTCTCATTTGACTACACAAACTAAAATATCGTATATGATACCTGACTCCTGTTCTATCGTCGTGCCATCTTTGACACCAATTAATCTTCCGAATAAAAAATGACAGTGATTAATGCATGACTTGAATCCGAACCATCAGTCGAAACTATTAAAAGGATACAATAAGGACTCGATTAAATCTCAAAAGAATTACTGTTTCTGCAGTTTAGGTCCACTCCGTAGATTTTTCGTGAAAACATCGGGATAAAATCAAAACCAGTGTTTCGTATTAATGAATAATTGTCAGTCTCTTTAATACACTCGTTACACAGAGTATTATAATGGTTACGTCACGAATAAATTAGAAGTTTATTGCATATAGCAAGGCGCTGTCGCCTCATGAAGTCGATCAACTTTATCGATGGATGCGTGCGTTGATGAGGTCAGCATGACCAGCAGCGGTATCTTTCATAAAATAGACAGCTGCCTGAAGTAGATTACAGGCGTAGATGACATCACTTTCGGTGGCCTCGGTGTAAAATTGTGCGGTGATACGCTCGACTGGCCAACAACGTAAGCGCTTTGCGCCATTTTTTCATTTCCTTTTCGACGCTACCGTAGCACTGGTTTCCTTTAGGCGCGAGCTTTGCGTTGATTTGCATTTTATATAATTCCGAGCGTATTTATGAGTATTAGAGACGACATTTTTCATTAATTTGTAATTTTTCGATATAATGTCGGTCTCCACTTACATTCCGGCGAATATTTTTATTTCCTCGTTTCGATAACTAGTGGTACTAGGAGCATCTCCAAGTTCTTCACAATGACCACAGAATCAGTGCGCTAGCGAAATGCGTTTTCTCGCCACACCACTTTATAACTTAACACAAATCTAATTCGTAACAATCACATGCATACACCTACATAGGTACGAAGACGTTACAAGCAAAACAAATACTTCGCGACAAACACAAACAGACACGATCTATCTGTTGTGAGCTCAAGTATTGTTTATGCTTAATTGGTGTCTTAGTTATTAGAGAATATAAATCTGACGCTCTTTCCTCACACAAGAATGTTCGACCGACGAGCGAATAGACGTTTTCACGCCAAAAGTAATGAGGCTAAGTAGTATGTTTCTACAGAAAAGAATATGTTACTAGATTTAATATGAGTGAAAAGTTTCTTAAGAAAGACTTTTCGTCACTGCTAGTTAAAAAACCGAAAACTGCAAATGATCCGGCTGAGGCAGACGACTAGCTCATGCACTCCGTCTTCAGGCCACAAGTGGCCCATCGGGACCATCCGACCGCCGTGTCATCCTTAGTTGAGGATGCGGATAGGAGGGGCGTGTGGTCAGCACACCGCTCTCCCGGTCGTTATGATGGTTGTCTTTGACCGGAGCCGCTACTGTTCGGTAGAGTAGCTCCTCAACTGGCATCACGAGGCTGAGTGCACCCCGAAACATGGAAACAGTGCATGATGGCTTGATGGTCACCCATCCAAGTGCCGGCCACGCCCGACAGCACTTAACTTCGGTGATCTCATGGGAACCGGTGTATCCACTGCGGCAAGGTCGTTGGCACTAGCTCATGGAGCACTACAATAAATAATTTACAAGAAACGAACAACGACGGCAGTATGCACTTCACACAATGTCTGAGTACTTGTACTACTTTTCAGGGAATGAAAAACGTTTTTATCAAAGAAGAATATTTTAAAAGGAGTACATGATTTTCTCGTCACATTTGCCTCACAATCTCTGTATATGGGAACTTTGTCTGCAACAGAACCAAATTTGTATTTGGACAAATGAAAAACCAAACTTGAAATATAAGAGCCATCCTACTGCTCTCGTTCGTTGGGAAATCACAGCTGTGATGAAAATATGGATTCGATACGTTCGGGATTGCCATACAGAACATCACGCAGAACCTCAACGGCTCCACACCAGTATCAGCCGAGAGGACAGTCATATTGTTCGCTCATCCGTGCAGGATCGTGCAGCCACGCCACGACCCTTCAGTCAGGAAATGGACTTGTTTACAGCAAGACAAGTATCCACACTAACAGAGACACGTCTGGACAATCACATACTGTCAGCATGGCGACCATTGTTGTGTCTCCACTTGACCCGGCGTTGCCGACCGTCGTGCGCCCAGCAACAAAACTGAACACAAGAGATTACTAAGGAGCCCAGTGTTGTCGTGGAGTTTTCATAGAGGGTTCAGTTCAGCAGAGTAAAAATGAACATAATTTGTTTATTTGTCACTGTTTACAAGTGCTTTTTTAAATTCTCTTATTGTTTACGTATTTGACGAGCATTAGTGTTGCATGATCTGGTGATGCATATTAGCTTGGTCCGCTTTAGCCACATTTATTGTCTCAGCTCTGTCAACTATCACCCTAAACAGTCTTAGATCCTCTTAGTTCTTTCACGATCCTTACTCAGACCCCATTAGCAGCGAAATTTGTCTAGAGATGTTTGTAAGGAGAATTGGTCACAGTCCTCAGACAGCTAGAAGATACGTCCTCCGTGGTCGCTGTCTGGGACTGCGCCGCCGACGGGGCGTCTGCGGCTTAGGCTCCAGCACTTCTTGTAACATGGGTGCTATTTGTGAATCCTTGAACTGCTTTTTCTTATGTGGTACCACTGACCGGTTTGGCTTCACCTGGGGCGAGCGATGGTCAGTGGCGAAGGCGTGGTTCTCCTGATAATGGGCGTTGGTACTGGCCTTGCAGCTGCCCCCATGTGGCTAAACAGTAGATACGAGGTGCTGCTCATTTGCTGAACCAGTAGGAGCCACATCATCTGTTGATATATGGGCGTATTCTCTTGTAGAGTCTGAACTCATACAGAGTGAAAGGGGGGATGGGTTGGGGGAGGAAGAGAGTCACTCGTAATGCTAGGTAAGTAACGACACCAACACTTAAATGAGAGTTATGTTTCCGATTCGGATAGAAGGGGTAATTCAGATGCTTTGTCGATTCTCTGACGAACTTGTGTACAGATTTCTTGGCCTGCTTTTTTGAAAGGGGAACTGTAAGTTCGCTTTTAATAAGTGAGACTTTCACTACACTCTAGAAACTGTTTCTCGGGTATCAGCACGCAACACTTATAACAGATAGTTACTTGTATACAGAAATAACTTATTGGCACATGTTAGTTGAAAGGACTTTTACTGTAACTACAGGAAAATACATCAGCTATCCAAAAGTATTGAATAATGGCTTACCGCAGACATTCGTCCTCGTTCCTCTCTTGATCCATTATATGTATCTCATATTCCTCCAATACAGTGCAGAAAGCTACCCAAGACAAAACCTGCGAAACAACTTAAGAAATCCCCACTTGCAATTTAGAAGTCATAAGACAATACTTCTCAAAATGGCGGTTAAATCTAACTCAAACAAAACAGAAGTTGCACGTTTTCATCTCTCCAGTAGGTTGACAACCCATGATATCTATTTTAGTGGAGACAAACCTCGTCACATCATGCATCCACAATACTTTGGGATCATGTTGGAAAGGACACTTTCTTTTAACGGGCACTTGACACGAACATCGGCTAATATCAAAAACAGAAATAATATTCTCCATAAGCTCTGTGGTACTAGTTGGGGATGTCATCAGACGTTCTTTGAGTATCAGCACCTTCACTGGTATACCCAAAAGCAGTGAGCAACATGCGTCTTTCTGTCTTAATAATCCACATTTGATAAAGATAGATGTACAGTTTAACGAATCCATGCGCCTTGTTAGTGGGTCAAAACGATTTACTCCTACATACTGGTTACCGATCTTGCCAATATTGAACGATGGAGCGAGAAAGATTAAGATCAAGACATACCACTTTTATCACTGCCAGGATTCTTACTGAAAATGAATTCAATGTCATCAATGAATGAATGGAAAAGCTGTGGACAACAAAACTCTCTTCCACAATGCCTGAAACTTTCCTGCATACACAAGAAACCCCCTGGAGGTGATCAGCCTCGGGCAATCTGGACTGTCCTGAACCGCATCCGAACGGGCCATGGAAGATGTGAAGACACCCCACTAGTGGAGCAAATCTTCATCACCATGTTGTTACTGTGATACGGTACAACATATAGTCCCTCATATTGTAGCAAAACGTCCCGTACGTGCCGACAAGGATCCTTTCGACGATTTTCTGACAAGCAACAAGACTCTGACAACGAAATACTTTGGAGAACGTGCCGTTGAAAAAAGATGCATAATGTTTAAAATATAGTAGGGGGCTTGTCTCATATAGAGACAAAACTGACATTCCAAATGCGGAACTGAAAGACCAATAGGCATAAAGTGGTTGACATTCAAACTATAACGAAAAGAGTAGATGGTGATTTGCTACAAACGGCAGCAGTTATTATTAGATTTAACGGAACAACAACATTCCCTGATCACGACTCAGTAACTCTGTTGTCTGTCAGTAGCAGACACTGCGGACAGGACATAGCGCGAGTCATTACTTTGGTAGCAGTTTTGCTGCCCCCGATGATACATATCGACAAAAAGAATTTGGCACTACACTCACTTTCGACCACTCTCTCGAATGGGCACATAAATTTACGCTTTAAAAATCATGTTTTTGTTTGTAACAGGAAAACTGACGCTTTCCATTGACACCAGTCATTACATGAGGGGCATGATGAACAGTATTTGTTCGGGCTGACTCCAGCTACACTTTGCAAAAACGAAATTGCAAAATCTGCCGAAACACGAGAGAAAATGCGCCTCACGACTGTGGGGGAGACGTCCGGTGTATGTAAAGGATGTTTCAAATTCTTTGCGTCAAATGTAATGGGGGAAATAGTTTTGCTGCAGACAAAATTTTTTGTTGACGCTTCCCAGCGACACTAGCCATTCTTTCCCTGAGAGGCGGCAAGGTGAAGGCGCTCTGTGGCGTGTGTATACCTTTGTGTTGTCTATAGCCTGTTTATCTGGTTCGTATGAAAAAGGTAGGTCCATCAAAATCAAAGTTCCTGACTCAATTCTAAAGTACCAATCTCCACTCAGAGATAATAATCCTTAACTTTTTTTTTTTTTTTTTTAAACTGAAAATCATTCTATCAAATACTGGGAAGGTATATGTTTTGCAGCTGAGGCATGACCACAAGTTATCTTGAAGATTACCCCTCCCTTCCCCACCCCCTCCACGCCCTTATCCCACCCCACGCCCGCCCCCATATTGTTCTCGAGCACTCGAGTGTTCTTGTCATCACGCTTTCGGCCAATATCCGTGGGCCTCACTACTCTCAACCAATAATAACAATATTCCCCACACCCACCCTGTCAAATAAAACCTAACTGCCACTAATTCGAAGACTCTCTCCCCTCCTCTTCTTCAGTCATACACTGTGCTCACAAAAGTCATATGATAGAGATATGGACATATACAGACGGCGGCAGTATTGCGTACGCAAGGCACAAAAGACCAGTGGAATGGCGGAGCGGTCATCTGTACTCAAGTAATTGATGTGGAAAAGTTTCCGACGTGATTATGGCCGCATGGCGGGAATTCACAAACTTCGAATGTGGAATGGTAGTTCGAGTTAGACACATGGAACATTTAGTTTCGGAAATCGTTAGGGAATTCAATATTTCTAGAGCTACAGTGTTAAGAGTAGGCCATGAATTTCAAATTTCAGGTATTACCTCTCACCATGGATAACGTAGTGGCCGACTGACGGCCTTCACTTGACAACCGATAGCAGCCGTATTTGCATATAGTTGTCAGTGGTAACAGGTAAGCAACACTGCGTGAAATAACTGCAGAAGTCAATGTGTGACCCACGACGAACGTATACGTTAGGACAGTGCGGCGAAATTTAACGTTAACAGGCTATGGCAGTAGACGGCCAAAGCGAATGCCTTTGCTAACAGCACGACATCGCCTGCAGCGCCTCTCCAGTGCTTGTGACCACGTCGGTTGGACCCTAAACGGCTGGAAAACCGTTGAGATGAGTTCCTATTTCAGTTGGTAAGAGGAGATGGTAGGGTTCCACAGCGGCGCAGACCGCATGAAGCCCTGGTCCCAAGTTGTCAACAAGACACTGTGCAAGCTGGTGGTGACTCCATAATGGTGTGGGCTCTGTTTACCCGGGAATGGAGTGGGTCCTCTGGTCCAACTGTAGCAATCGTCGACTGGAAACAGTTAGGTTCAGCTAATTGAAGACCATTTGCAGCCATTCAACAAAGTAACAGCATATGGACTATCAGACCAGTTGTGTGATTGGATTGAAGAGTTCCTAGATAACAGAACGCAGCATGTCATTCTCAATGGAGAGAAGTCTTCCGAAGTAAGAGTGATTTCAGGTGTGCCGCAGGGGAGTGTCATAGGACCGTTGCTATTCACAATATACATAAATGACCTTGTGGATGACATCGGAAGTTCCCTGAGGCTTTTTGCAGATAATGCTGTGGTGTATCGAGAGGTTGTAACAATGGAAAATTGTACTGAAATGCAGGAGGATCTGCAGCGAATTGACGCATGGTGCAGGGAATGGCAATTGAATCTGAATGTAGACAAGTGTAATGTGCTGCGAATACGTAGAAAGATAGATCCCATATCATTTAGCTACAAAATAGCAGGTCAGCAACTGGAAGCAGTTAATTCCATAAATTATCTGGGAGTACGCATTAGGAGTGATTTAAAATGGAATGATCATATAAAGTTGATCGTTGGTAAAGCAGATGCCAGACTGAGAGTCATTGGAAGAATCCTAATGAAATGCAATCCGAAAACAAAGGAAGTAGGTTACAGTACGCTTGGCGCCCACTGTTTGAATACTGCTCGGCAGTGTGGGATCCGTACCAGATAGGGTTGATAGAAGAGATAGAGAAGATCCAACGAAGAGCAGCGCGCTTCGTTACAGGATCATTTAGTAATCGCGAAAGCGTTTCGGAGATGATAGATAAACTCCAGTGAAAGACTCTGCAGGAGAGACGGTCAGTAGCTCGGTACGGGCTTTTGTTAAAGTATCGAGAACATACCTTCACCGAAGAGTCAAGCAGTATATTGCTCCCTCCTACGTATATCTCGCAAAGAGACCATGAGGATAAAATCAGAGAGATTAGAGCCCACACAGAAGCATACCGACAATCCTTCTTTCCACGAACAATACGAGACTGGAATAGAAGGGAGAACCGATAGAGGTACTCAAGGTACCCTCCGTCACGCACCGTCAGGTGGCTTGCGGAGTATGGAAGTAGATGTAGACATAGATGTAGATTCATGAACTTCATATTCCCAAAAAACGTCAGAATTTTTATGGATGACAATGCACCATGTCACTGGGCCGCAATCCTTCGTGAATTGTTTGAAGAACATTCTGGACAATACGAGCGAAGTATTTGGCCATACACATCGCCCGACATGAATCCCATCGAACATTTATCATACATAATCGACAGGTCAGCTCTTGCACAAAATCCTGCACCAACGACACTTTCGCAATTAGGGACGGCTATAGAGGCAGCATGGCTCAGTATTTCTGCAGGGGTCTTACAGTAGCTTGTGGAGTCCATGCTACATCAAGTTGCTGCATTATGCCAGGCAAAAGGAGGTCGGACACGATATTACGAGGTACCACATGACTTTTGTCACATCAGCGTACTCTTACTGGTACTGAACTGCAGCCTCATCTTGGCCGTTTTCAAAAGGTATCCAAATATTAATCAACAGAAAAAACATCAAGGTATATGAATTAAATAATAATGCTGAAATACGATTGCATTGCTGACTTCCAAAAAATGTTTTGAACTGACTCACCAGTCACGATAGTAAATTTCATTCGAAGTTATATATTAGTCGCTATTTTATATTGTAATAGGTATGTAACATACCCTCTATAAATAATTTAAAAACAAATTTCTGCTTATAACATTTAAGTAACGAATTAGTAAATCACAGTTGTAAAACAAGAGTTTCACTTTAAATACTATTACACTACTCTTAAAAATCACAGGATAAAATGAACCTACTATTTTATGTCAAAGCTGCACCGGTTTTGTACCATGAATTTCTTATTGTCACCTACAGACTGCGACAACGTTCAAAACACACATTCCTTGCTGTCACTACCAGATGTCTCCACTCGTAGAAAACGTTATGCAGTCTATGAACAACGCTTGTCTTTAGAAGCAGAAGACTCTTTAATTAATTATATTCCGCATCACTGATGCTTCTCAGATGCCACAGAATTCTTTCGAAGTATAAAATGTCTGTAAAATTATGTCTGCACTGAAAGAAAGTGCAATGTTTATATTGGTCATCACAATGTTAATTTCCACACACACATGTAGTCACCAAGTTGGTACCTAAAACTCTAACGTAAGAACTCTAGTCCTGTTTCCATGCCAGCGAGAAGTAACATTTTAGAAGACAGGCCTAAGGAATCCATGTTATAAAACTAACCTGACCAGCCTTATAACTGTAGAAAATACATGTTAAGTAAAATAATACACTAAGCGAGCAAGCAAACAAACAGACTGACAGTCTGTATGTAATTAATTAGATGTACTCCTCATGTAGGTCTAAATACACCCTCAAATTAAATATTTCCACATTTAAATTGTTCTCAAACACTATTTTAAGAGAGATAAAAATTATGCATCATGTTGACAAGAGAATTATAACTGATGATACTGAATGACAGTTATTGTTATTATTACAAATGACACAGGCCTACTGAAAGTTATAACTTTTGACAAAGTTTGCGATCATAACTATGGTGGCAAGACTCTGTAAAGACTTTATAGCCAGTATTTCCTATAGTCAACTATTACATAAAACCTTCATCTAATAAAAATACACAACACACTCAACATAGTCACAAGACAAATAAATGTCATTTTAGGAAGGAGGAAAGTTTTCGATTTCAGGAAGGAAGAAGGTGCTCGATTTTAGAAAGGAAGAAGGTTTGTTATTACAATTTGATACATAAAATACAAAAAGACATGCTGTGTTTATACACGCTCATGAGACAACTGAAGATGCTAACAGAGAGAGAGATGTAACATCTCCAAAGATGATGACAGAGTCGATGTCTCTAAAATTAATAAATGTATTTATGATTTATTGTAGTAGTAGGGCAACAGCACCATCAGCACACATTGCAGGTTACCTACATCAGGGGCAAGCACTCATTCAGGGGCAAACCCATTGTTCTCTTTTGAGTGACAGGTCATTAACCTATTGTTCTGCTAAAAGGATTATGAGTCCCTAGGGATAATCCATCCTTTTGATTGACATGTTATGACCCTCTGCAGATAATCATTCCTTTTGATTGATTGGTCCTTAACCTATTGTTTCACACCCCTCTCCCTCCTCCTCCTCCTCCACCTCCACCTCCTCCTTCCCCATCCTTCAGGGAACTCCCCTCGCCGATACATGCACACTTCCGATATCAGATTGAATGACTAATTAATCAAATGGATCAATTAATTAAATCTATCGGCTGGATAACCCCCACCCTCCCCCTCCCCTCCCCTTCCCGGATATTGGCAGGAAAAAGACTCAGTTGGACAGTCATTTGGAGGGAATCTGATTGCAATGTATGGAATACTGTTTATAAACAATTTACTCAATTCAAGACCATGTTTGGAATATAGTTTATTTATTTAGTTAAAGAATTTGTCAGGAAATTGACGGCAGTGTATGAAATACTGTTTATTTAAACAATTTACAGGGTACAGAATGGTGTATGGAATATAGTTTATACAGAGATTTAGTCAGGAAATCGGTGGCACCATGGATATTTAAACAATTGCAGCGCTTTTTT
Source organism: Schistocerca americana (assembly GCF_021461395.2). Lineage (NCBI taxonomy): Eukaryota > Metazoa > Arthropoda > Insecta > Orthoptera > Acrididae > Schistocerca > Schistocerca americana. The sequence goes on along the minus strand of NC_060130.1, from coordinate 375,494,675 downwards.
TTATTCTGATCGCCCTTGGAAACGCTGAGTAGACTTAGTTTATGTCTGCTGCCGGAGTCAGTGATTTTAATGCTCTCGTTATTTGTTTTCACAACATCCTAATTACAAATCACATTAGTAAATACCACCGACCAAGGACCACACATCAGCCTCCTCCGATTCACAGCCCCCAAACAAAGCATCAAGTGGCGGCATTCTGTTGATTGGGAATTCCAGGCTCACTTCCTGTTGGCCCCTCCCACCGAAGCTTCGAGTCCTCCCTCGGGCATGGGTGTATATGTTGTTCTTGGCATATGTTAGTTTAAGTAGTGTGTAAGTCTAGGGACCGATGACCTCAGCTGTTTGGTCCCTTAGGAATTCACACACACACACACACACACACACACACACACACACACACATACACTTCCTGTTTCTGTCTTTCTCAAGAGGCCACTCCCTGATTGTCTGTGAGAATCAACGTGCCGAAACGTGCAGACACAGGTTTGCATCTCTCCACAGAATACAGTGTACCTATTGCCTAAAGCTCCAGGAAAAGGGAGAACTGATACAATTTCGATATCAAAAATAAAGCAAAATAAGCCATTTGCAATACTCTTTCAAATTAATTGTTTAAGAATTTACAGCACTCAAGTATATTGTTTAAAACACTTACTTCCACCTTACAATGATACTTCTTCATAATAAAACATATTTTCAACGTTTGAGTATCACACACAAACATTATGCAATTTCAAGTAATGAAATTTTAGGGTGTCCAGATACTTTGGATCACATAGTGTATCACTTGTTTGAGACGGAGAAAGAGTCTTGATGGAGGGGTAGCACCTTCTGGGCATGGCTAGCACCAAAACAGTCATCGCATACATGACTGTAATATCAGGACTCAATCGAAATGGAACACTGAGTTGCCAGTCATTCCGTCACTGGTCTGTGCAAGCGACTTCGATCACTGACGACCTGCTCCAGTGGGTCAATACTTGTATATTTAATTGGATCACCACATATGCTCGATACTGGCATGCAGAGGATATTTACTTCCGATATATAGGAAGAGAGAGATGCGGTAAAAAAAATTCTTATCTAGTTCTCTGTCGGATGAAGTTATCAGAGCCTTTATACATCGTAATTTTTCTCTATTGGATATGGCACAATAACGATGATAAAATGTTTGGGTGATAGTCGAGAATGGAATCTGAGGGACGCAGATCTGCTTCGTACTGCAGTACCTGCATGATGTGGGTTCTTCCTAATTTTCTTGATAAGAAACACTACCGTAACTGTTCGTACTGTCATTTATATTATCTCGTGATGCAGGAGGAGACTTCGTTTGGTGCTGACCTTACACATCACACACGGTTGGCGGAGCTACAACATATTTGCCATTTCCACCGAATGGTCAAAACACGGTCCAGTCGCATTAACTCAGCTCTGTCTGTTTCTACGCGGGTTTTAGAAGGACGTATATGTAGCACTCTCCGACTTCTGCTCAGTTCCGACTTAAAGTGGAACGATAACATGTGCAATGCTGCAGGGATGGCAGGGCAGAGAATGACTAGCCGTTACAACATGCATAGGGACTGTCTAAAATCACATCGTAATTTTACTGTAGCTGATAGGTTCGGAAAAGATGAATCGTTTCGAGATATGGGAGAGCCACGCATATGAATCGCTAGTGGCCGCAGTCGTTATAAGACATCTCCAAGAAATCCAATACAGGTATGTGGTTGAATGGAAAGACTTCATTCCAAATCGCACTCAGCATTTCTACCCGAAATCGTAACACTGTCAGTGACTCTTGTGCGTACCTCTAGAATCAAGACCGCTTTTTATGCATGGTGACTTTAAAATAATCGTTGTGATCGTTTTTTTAATAGCGCGGTCGTTATGCGTAATGTATGTTGCCGATGGTAGAACCGTTCATGGTCAGCTTCGTTGGCGGGGCTACAAAAACATGTTCCCATTTTCAATGAGTGGTCAAAACATAGTCCTGTCGCATTAACTCAGCTCAGCCTGTTCCTGCATGGGTTACAGAATTTGGTGGATACAGCGCTCTGGGACGATCACATGGATGAAGCTCCATGAACGCTGGGGGCAGAGACTGAGGAACAGCTGCAAGATGCTGAGCAATTCTCTAAAGCCATGTTGGAGCTTAGCTAGCAGATAGGTCGAAAAAGGTGACTCCTTTCGAGGTATGAGAGTGGCATGAATATTTTTCGCTTGTGACTTGATTCCAAATCGCTGACAGCATGTCAACCAGAAAGTGTCACACTGTCAGCGACTCTTGTGTGTGCCTGTAGAAGCAAGACTGCTTTTTATGCATCGTGACAGTAACATAGTCATTGCGATTGTGTTTTTGATAGCGCGGTCCTTACGTGTAATGTGTGTTGCTGATGGTAGACTCCTTCTGTGGTCATATTCAAGTGGTGGTTCTCAATAGTGTTCCTCGAAAACAACATAATCCTCAAAGCAGGAATTCACGTTTGAACTAGTGACGTTTACGCTGGATGTATTGATTTCATCCGAATTCCTACCACTCCAATCATCCCCGGATGCCCTCCATGGCCAGGGGTGGTGCACTCTGGCATGCACACGCGTCCACCGCTGTGGCTGCAGCGGCGGCTGAAATTTTCACTGACCTCTTTACGACAGGCGCGTTGCGTGTGGACCTCGGGAGGGGAGCATGCAGTGTATGCTAGTGTTTTCAGCTGTCTCCGACATCTAGACAAGACAGCTGATTGGTACAGACTGGATCGTGGTTTAGAGTGTCATGTTTAGTGCTTCTCAATACATCCACGCGGTGGAACCTCCCTCCCTCCTTCCAAATGTAGCGGAGAGAGACAATTTAGGAATCCTATAGTACTTTACAAAACCCTATCGAGTTTCCAATAGTTTTACTGCCGCGCATGCATGCATTCGGGTGTGGGTCTCTCTCCTAGCCGGTACAGACGGGGACTACGCTGTAGATGGTGAACGGCGCGCGCCTTGCGATCGCTAGTTTTATGATCGGTAGGCATTTTTTCCACCAGATATGTTTAGTGGAATGCTGTGGTGGAGGAGAATGTTCGTGTTCTCAAACGTTGGTACATACAAGACCTCGGATATATTTAGTGCTACGATCTATTTGTGGTGGAAATTTCATTAACTGATTTGCATAATGTTTGCATGTGATACTCAAACGTTGAAAATGTGTTTTATTACAAAGAAGGACCATCGTGAGATAGAGGTGAGCGTTTAAAGCGCTATATTTGACTTCTGTAAATGGTTAAACAATTAATTTGGAAGGGTATAGCAAATGGATTATTTCACTTTATTTTTGATATCGAAACTGTGTCAGGTCTCCCTTTGTCTCCAGCATTAGCCAATAGGAACATTGTATTCTGAGGAGAGATGAAAACCTCCGTCTGCATGTTTGAGGAAGTTGGATCATGCAGACAATCAGAAAGTGGCCTCTTGAGAGAGACAGAGACAGGAAGAGAGTCTCTAACTTCCCAGTCAACATAATGCCTCCACTTGTTGCTTTGTTTGGGGGCCGTGAGATCAGAGAAGCCCGATATGTGGTCCATGGTCAGTGGTCTTTACCAACGTGATCTGTAATTAGGACGTTGTACGGTTTTCACCTTCGTTGCAGTGCACTGACGATAGAGACACGCATGGGAGGCCCCAAACGGCGTCAACTATACAGCACTTCATCCCATTCATGATCTGTAGACCACTTTTACAGGATTTAACTGTCAGTGCATCACAACTGCTGTATGTTTCTCGATCTGCACAAAATAGTTTGATGCTGTGATTCTAGTAATTTGCTGATCTGCAGGAAGTATCGGTGGGTTTCGAAAGATGTCATGAACTTTTATATATGTAATTGTTCCGATTTTCCTATCTGTGCCTAAACACCAGTGTTCTTCGAAAAGTGAGGAAAACACATAATAAGAGCATTAAAATCACTGACTCCGGCAGCAGACATAAACTAAGTTTACTCAGCGTTTCCAAGGGCAACCAGAACATAAAAGCACCGCAGTTATTTAAATATTACATGTTGTGATCGATTTCCTGACTAATTCTTTAAATAAAGTAGATTCCATACACCATCTTGTATATTGTAAAGTGTTTAAATAAATAGTATTTTTGCCCGCATCTCGTGGTCGTGCGGTAGCGTTCTCGCTTCCCACGCCCGGGTTCCCGGGTTCGATTCCCGGCGGGGTCAGGGATTTTCTCTGCCTCGTGATGGCTGGGTGTTGTGTGCTGTCCTTAGGTTAGTTAGGTTTAAGTAGTTCTAAGTTCTAGGGGACTGATGACCATAGATGTTAAGTCCCATAGTGCTCAGAGCCATTTGAACCATAAATAGTATTTCATACACTTCAGTCAGTTCCCTGAAAAATCTTTTAACTAAATAAATAAACTACATTCCAAACACAGTCTTGAATCGCGTAAATTGCTTAAACAAACAGTATTCCAAACATTGTCTGAATTGTTTAAACAGTATTCCATACACTGCAATCGAATTCCCTCCAAATGACTGATCAACTGAGTCTTTTTCCCGCCAATTTTCGGAAGGGGGAGGGGAGGAGGAGGTAGGGGTTTTTTCCAGGAGGTGCATTTAATTAATTGATCGATTTAATTAATTAGTAAATCAAATTGATATCAAAAGTGTGCATATATTGCCGGGGGAATTCCCTGAGGTATGTGGGGGAGGAGGTGGAGGGGGGAGAAGGAGGGGAAGGGGTGGGGGAACAATAGGTTAAGCACCTGTCAGTCAAAAGGAAGGATTATCCTGTGCGGGTTATAATCTGTCAATCAAAAGAGTGGATTATCCCCAGGGAGTCATAATCCTCTTAGCAGAACAATAGGTTAATGACGTGCCAATCAAAAAAGAAGAATAAGTTTCACCAGTTGCAACATAATCGCAAACACAAACAGTGATCCAATACTGTCAAATGTTTTTTATTCCAGTCTCTGATCACAATATCAATTCTTTAGACGATGATAAGTTTCAGTCCATAATGACCATCCTCACATGGATCCACGTGACGATGCTGTGCTGATTATATTTATATGTTTTGACGATGCCATTATGGCCTTATCACTTTAGGACATGGTGTAAAAAAGATCTGAGGATGGTCATTACGGACTGAAACCAGTCATCGTCTAAAAAATTGATATTGTGATCAGAGACTGGAATAAAAAATTTTTGAAGGACAGGTTTGCCCCCAAATGTATGCTTGCCCCTGATGTAGGTAACCTGCAATGTGTGCTGATGATACTGTTGCCCTACTACTTATTGTATCATGTTTGAGATACCTCACTTTCAAGCTTTCTGGAGTTTCAACTTAAATTAAATATTTTTGCATCTAAATTGACAGTGTTACTTAAATAAATTATAGGTTAGTAGATAACAGTAGTTCAATCACTTTATATTCATCTAAATACGTTGAAATTGGCCCATAGCGTCATTACCATGCCATCTTGTCATTTAATATGGGTTAAGATTTTATAAATATGTGTGGTCAGTGTAGTTCAATGAGCAAGGTACCTGATTCATAAACACAGTCTTATACATGCATGAAGTAAAATACTCTTATTATCTTTATCCCACTTACTGGCTGAAGTACACTGACCACACATTTTTGTAGGATAAAGAAACTAATATATCACAAAAACTGAGTTCGTGTGAGTTATTACATGTTTTGCTTCTCAAATTCCACAAAATGGCGGAAAATGTTAACGTATCTACTGCTCTAGATGAAGTGCTTGTGACTGGTGGTATTATACTTAAAAACGGTAGCCAATATTACCATAATTAATGCTTCAAAATAGCCTCCTTCAAGTTGCATATTTCAACTAATACGAAAGTGATCCAAATCTAAATTTTGAAAGTGTTATAGTAATTATAATTGTAATATGGAACAAAAAATTTGATGTCATTTTCGGCGTAGTCTACCTGACGTTGAATGCACGTATTCAGCCGCTTCGGAAGTGCATAGATACCATGATGAAGAATTCTTTTGGTCGTGTGTGTAGCCAGAGGCGCCCTGCAGTTTTCACTTCTGAAATGCCTTCCTCCCATTTCTTCTTTGAGTGCACCGAATAGATGAAAGTCACTAGGAGCGAGGTCTGATTAACAAGCAGGATGTACCAGACCTTCAAATTTAATTTCCTGAACAGCCTCAACTGTCTTACGGGCTGTATGCAGTCGGGCGTTGTCATGCAGTAGCAGTACTCCTGAAGTTTGAAGTCCTCGTCGTTTATTCCTGGGGTGATGTTGTTTTTTCTACATGTATGAATAAGAACTACTCGTTTCCGTAACTCCCCTATCCATTTAATACTCCAAAATTATTCCATATGTATTCCAGAAGAGAATGAGCACGACTTTTCCAGCAGACGTTTGACTGAGCATTTTCTTCTAGTGATGAGCTCTGGCGTCATTCCTTGCTTGATCTTTTAGTTTCTGTCAGTCAATTGACATGGTACTCATCCTGCAGACACCTTACTGATGTGCAGTACGTCTTGAACAATATTCTGCACTTAACCAATACTAATCTTCAAACTTCTGGCTACTCCCTTCAGAGTTACGCGTCTTTTCTCTCTTACAAGCTCCTCCACTAACGCATCGTTCTCCCCATCATTATGTGGTTAGGCTGCCCTGGTCTTGGGGCATCCTACAGAGAAGATACCCGCTTTTAAACTTCCCACACCACTTGTAAACTTGCTGCAACGACAAACACGAATCATCGTACTGCGCTGTCATTCTGGGCTGAATTTCGAGTGATTTGGCACCTTCACTATACTAAAAACGCATCACAGATCGCTGCTCAGTTGCGGTGCATGTTGATACCAGGGTGGCCATCTTTCTGTAGACACTGCTGCCGTCTCCTGCTTTGTATCATCCCTCTGCTTTCTCCTACCAACTCCATCACAGAACTTTTCTAAATTTTATGGATCTTTTAACGCTTTGATTTGAATGACCCTCGTACAACTAGCAGTCACGTATTAACACATCCTCTATACAAAAATAAACTAGTAAATGAGTTTTGCTATTTGGGGAGCAAAATAACTGATGATGGTCGAAGTAGAGAGGATATAAAATGTAGACTGGCAATGGCAAGGAAAGCGTTTCTGAAGAGAAATTTGTTAACATCGAGTATAGATTTAAGTGTCAGGAAGTCGTTTCTGAAAGCATTTTTATGGAGTGTAGCCATGTATGGAAGTGAAACATGGACAATAAATAGTTTGGACAAGAAGAGAATAGAAGCTTTCGAAATGTGGTGCTACAGAGGAATGTTGAAGATTAGGTGGGTAGATCACGTAACTAATGAGGAGGTATTGAATAGGATTGGGGAGAAGAGAAGTTTGTGGCACAACTTGACTAGAAGAAGGGATCGGTTGGTAGGACATGTCCTGAGGCATCAAGGGATCACCAATTTAGTGTTGGAGGGCAGCGTGGAGGGTGAAAATCGTAGAGGGAGACCAAGAGATGAATACACTAAGCAGATTCAGAAGGATGTAGGTTGCAGTAGGTACCGGGAGATGAAGAAGCTTGCACAGGATAGATTAGCATGGAGAGCTGCATGAAACCAGTCTCAGCACTGAAGACCACAACAACAAACAACTATATAAAAAGCGCCTTCAGCTTATAATCTGCAATGACAATGTGAGCATGTCATACTGTGTTAAATCACAATGGCTTAAGCACTCCACCTTCCATCACTTCTGACATTACTAGACTAATTTTCACCAAGATACTCATGTTGCCATTACAAGCTATAAAAGTAAATAGACTGTCATGACATATTCCGCTAAACATCAGAAAGCATGACAGCGTAGTATCCTACAATCACATAGCTCGCTTTTTATGTGTAATGTTATTATTATTCTAGTTTTAATACTCATTACCAGATGAGATGTCATATTCAATTATAATACATACATTATGGGTTGTAATACTCGAGCCGGCCGCAGTGGCCGAGCGGTTCTAGGTGCTACAGTCTGGAACCGCGCGACCGCTACGGTCGCAGGTTCGAATCCTGCCTCGGGCATGGATGTGTGTGATGTCATTAGGTTAGTTAGGTTTAAGTAGTTCTAAGTTCTAGGGGACTGATGACCTCAGAAGTTAAGTCCCGTAGTGCTCAGAGCCATTTGAACCATTTTGTAAGACTCGAGATATAGTTGCTGTCATCCATTCGTATCATACGTTTATACAGCGATTCTCTCTAGCAGTCTTTAGTATTCTTGGAGAGTATGGAGGCGTAATGCTGGAAAAATGGCGGTAAATATTACTATAATTTATGAGGTGAGACACACTGACTTCGCAGTGCATGATACGAGGGTTGTCCATAAAGTAAGTTCCGATCGGTCGCGAAATGGAAACCACAGTGAAAATCAGAAACGTTTTATTTGCAACAGTTACGTACACCTTCCACCTGCTTCTCTAGATAGTTGCCGATCCAACTCCGAGTTTTGTCGTAGTATTGTATCAACTTTCCAATATCCTCGTCATAGAAAGCAGCCGCCTGTGCTTTCGGCCAGTTATCTGAACTGGTATGCAGCTCGTTGTCTGTGGAAGAAAATTGTCTACATAGCCAGGGGTTCTTGTGAGCAGAGATGAGACTCAGGGGGAGACAGTTACGAAGTGTATTGTGGGTGATTAAACACTTCTCATCGGAAGCGCTGCAGGAGCATCTTCATTGCCCCTGAAGGGTGCGGCCGAGAATTGGCATGAAGAAGGAACTCCTCAACAATTGTGTTATGTGGGCTGCATGACACAGGCGAAATCTCTAACCAGGCCCTCATACTTGGCGGAGGACGCTAATCCCTACGCATCTATACGTGCTCACTGTTCACTCAAAGCTGAAAAGAGCGACGCGACACGATCGACGGACATACTAGAGACACTGCCCAACACAACTGTGCAAAGCTTTACCAGATTTTCCCAGTGATTTCCATTTCGAGACCGTTCGGAACTTACTTTCTGGACAACCCTTGTATTATAAATTAACCATTTCATGACATATTCTACAATATGGCGGTAACAAACAAGGCTTATCCCACACTAAACAAATAGCACACTACAACAAATACGTTCCAAATATATATTATCCCTACGTTATCAGGGTGTCGAACGTCGCTATGAAACTGCCACTAGTATAATAGTAAATAAACAATGGATAAAATATCAAATCATAACACATCACTAAATTTACATTGTAAGAACAGTTACTCCTACCAACATAGGAGGATGGTTGGACAGGCAAGCACTTTATTTAAAACCGTACACACTCGAATTACGTAGCAGCCAGCTGGGAATACACTGCTGCAGTCATTTGTTGTTGCAGGGCATTTCCGGTCCGCAACTTCGGCAGATGCCGGCCACCACTGCTGTCTCTGTACTATGTTTTGTGGCCAGTACATGGGCGCACAGGCTCAACCTCGTCACTAACAGAACAGCAGTTAGACGAGGACAGAGAAGCGTCCTAATGCGACTATCTGGAGCATTTGGCATGACATCGATCGAAGCTCTGTGTGCAGTGCTTGGAATCTTCCCGATAGATACAATAATTAGGCATCGGGCCGCACGGTACTGGTTAAAGATGGGATGACTAGACCAGGTTAATATAATAACTGGTTCTCCGCTCTACAACAAGCGGGACCTCAAACGATGGAAAATCGATACATGGCAAGAAGAATGGGGCACAAGTGATAAGGGACGGAGAGCACATACATTTTTTCCGGATATCACTGAAAGGTTAAGAATGAAACATGCCGATCCTAGCCCCGGCATGGTGCCTTTCTTGACTGGGGACGGACCTTATCCCACGCACTTGAACCGCGTGAGTCTAAGAGACACATCTACATGTACATGCGGAGGTATGGGAACCCCCGAAAACACAATCCTATTCTGCGGGAAATACAGACAACACAGGAACACACCAGGAATACAACACTTACAAACTGAGCGACGCATATACGATGCAATCAGAACACCAGAATTATGGGACGAACTAAACGTACTGACAGAAATAATCTCAGAAGAATGCCATAAAGGATACAGGCGCGAGAGACCGTACAGACGACAAACCTAGATGCGGCACCTACATAGACGCCATAGTGTGCAGGATGAAAACCGAGACAGCAAGAAGACCGAAAGAAATGCATTAGTCTAAACATAATATACAGATATCACAATAGATTACACGTAACTAAAGCTCAACGTGAATTGAAGTAAACAGTGTCGGTGCACCGTCGCAATTGCCACAGACAAACACGGCACTTTAAACCTATTATCTTAGGAACAGCTTTATTAATTAGCATATAAATTATAGATTAGCATAGATCTTCTTGGGTAAAAGTAAGCAAAGGATTGGAGACTAAGGATCAATGGCTTGACGACTAATTCCAAGGCTTTCATCCTCAATTCCCCAGGGTGGAGGGACTATAAGCTTCTTCCTTTCCTATCTTCTTTCCTCTTCTTCATTCTAAGCTATATTTTTGCATTTCTTTTTCAAAATTTAAACTTCATGTAAATTACGGTTTGGGAAAGCTGCGATAAAGAAAAGGAAAGGAAGATAAAAAGCAAACAAAGATAACCAAGTAAAAGAAAACAAAATAAAAGAGACAAAAACAAAACACACACGCACGCACGCACGCACGCACCTTAGAGGTGCTGCCGACAGCAAGCAGCTGATGTGCCTAACGCTAGCAGACAAATATATAGTCACACACAAATTGTACCTCATGCGAGCTATACTTGATGTGCATTGTCTTTTAGCATTCCATCGGGCTGCTGACATGTGCTCTTATTGTGGTCTCGTCATTATATTACAGGATTCAACCTATTAGTTATATATATGAATGATACTGACATAATACTTCATACTGCATGGCTGGACTGTAGTTGAACTGTTGAAGTGCATCATCAAGTGATTATTTACAGCATTCAGCCTATTAGTCAATATGTATGGATGATACTGGAGGAAACTGTGCAGGAGCATAACCAACGTCACAACTAAAGGTGTTCACATCTCGTACTAATGTGCACCAATTGGTGCTTTTGACTAGATAATGTAAGTGCCATAACGTGAAATTAGGTGTCAGCTACTTAATCCTACAACTGTATTGTACCTCCAGATGTTGACTATGTGTATCAACTGCCAGCTCACAAATTGTATTCTCAGTTACAGGCAAGCAACAACAAAAATTCTAACATATAACATCATAATGTCTAGATTCAGTTTTGTAACTTTAAGTTATAGTTTACGGGAGCTGAGAGAAAAATACATTAAAAACCAGATGCTTGTTGCAACACAAAACTATTTACATAATCTTTAAATCCTTGCAGGTCGACGAATGCCATCTTCATTCTGAAAGAATGATGATGATACCATTTAATCTCTTAAAGTTGTTGACTACACAATGAAACATCAAATTAGATGTTTGATATAGTGCTTCATCTCACCTACAATCTGTTTGCAGAGCACGTTTTCTTGCAAATGCTTATCCAGAAGAAACCTCCTGTTAACAAATCGCTAACAGTTAAAGGTAACCCTTACATACGCTCAAAAGCATGGATTATTACGGCAATAGACGGTACATCAACCCACAAAGGTCTGCTGGCAAGCGAAAGAAAAGGCCCAGCTTCCGTCTACGTGTAGATAAGTAGAGCACTGCTAGCGGATGTGGTCAAGGTGCGTTAATAACTCGTCATTTATGAAAATATTCTCGAAAGTTAGAGAGACGTATAATGCATAAATTATTAGATCGCCTGCGTACTGTATTCTGCGCCTGCAGCTCCGACAAAATGAAACCTGGTAGATTTAATCGCCTCAGCTGATTCCTGTCAGGCGGCACCTCTAAGGTGTTTCTGTGTGCGTGCACTTGTGTGTGTGTGTGTGTGTTCAAAAATGGCTCTGAGTACTATGGGACTTAACATCTGAGGTCATCAGTCCCATAGAACTTAGAACTACTTAAACCTAACGAATCTAAGGACATCACACACATCCATGCCCGAGGCAGGATTCGAACCTGCGATCGTAACGGTCGCGCGGTTCCAGACTGAAGCGCTCAGAACCGCTCGGCCACACTGGCCGGCTGTGTGTGTGTGTGTGTGTGTGTGTGTGTGTGTGCGTGTGTGTGTGTGTGTGTGTGCGTGCGTGTGTGTGTATGTGTGTGAGTGTGTGTGTGTGTGTGTGTGTGTTTGTCTGCCTCCCTTTCATCAGCAACACAATCGCAACTTCTGACAGGTGTACCTCGCCGGCGTGATGTCTGCGTATTGTGCGCTGTCGATTCCTGATATTGCTGTTCTCCTCGGGTGGGCGCTGTAGGATAGAGTCAGCAGCGGCGGCCGGTCTGCCATAGTTGTGGGCGGGAGATCGTCGTTACACAAAGCGACTGTGAGAGTGTCTTCCCAGGAGGCTACTAGGTAAGACGAGTGTGCGTTACATGTAGGTCTCACCCATCTCCTTCTTTTTAATTTGTTTTAAATAAAGTGCTTGTGTATCCTAATCCTGGTGCGTCGGTGGGATTATTGCCTTAGTGCTCAAGGCGATTTTGCCTGACTGCCATACCGATTCTAGACTGTACGCCCTTCGAAAGGAAACTTTTTGGTCGTCTCTTATAAATTACATAATGACACCACAAATAAAAAGCGCGTTACGTCACAGTAGGATATTAGGCTGTCACACACAGTTCGCCTAGAGGACTAATGTTTTCCGAAATTTTGCAGAATATATCATGACATCGTATTTACATTTATAGCTTGTATAGGAAAAGTGAGTATTTGGGTGAAAATCGTTCTAATAATGTCAGTCGTGATGCGAGGTGGAACGCTTAAGCCATTGTTTCTTAACATCTTATAATGTGGTCACACCGTGATTGTCAACGCTGCGCTGAAGTTACTGTTTGTGTAGAAGGATTTTGCTCCACAGCTCTTGTTGGTCACAGAAAAATACTGCGTGCCTGACTTGAAGGCAGAATGCGAACTGTAGCTGGTTCTATATCAGTCCATCGAAAAAAAGTCGTGTCACGAGCATAGCACTACTCCTGCCCAGGTTTTAGAGAAACTACTTGGGTGTTTTTTCCAGGCTACCCTTACAAAGATGATAGAAAGACTGGCGGAGGCAGTGCGAAACAACCCCAAATAATTCTGGGGACATGGCGTTTTTCGTTGCAACGGGATCTTCTCATGAAATTTCAATCACCAGTTTTCTCATCCGATTTCGAAAACATTCTGTTGGCACCCACATATATAGGGAGAAATGATCATCACGATAAAATAAGAGAAATCAGGGCTCTCACAGAAAAACTTAAGTGCTCCTTTTTCCCGCGCGCCGTTCGAGTGTGGAACGGCAGAGAGACAACTTGAAGGTGGTTCATTGAACCCTCTGCCAGGCACTTCATTGTGAATAGCGGAGTAATCACGTAGATGTAGATGTAGAAGTAGATGTAAGCTAGTAGCAATAGTTTATTTTCTGAAAAGTCTCGTACTTAAAAGCAACTGGACGTGAAAAGCTTACGGAAACGTTTCCAGTACTTTGCTGCCAACTGTATTATTTAAGATAAGCAATTTGAGTGTGGCTATTATAAAGCATACTTATGGTATAACTGGCCACCATTTTTAAGTAGGATAGCCCCAGTTTGTCCAAACAAGTGGATGGACTAACATTTTCCACCATCTTGTTGAATCTGAAGTGCAAAAAATCTAATAACTCGTAAGAACTAAATTATGTTTTTTTCTTAACAAAATATGCGGTCAATGTAGTTCAGCAAGCTGGATGGATAATGTTAATGGGACTATTCTACTTCATGCGCATACGAGGTACGACAATAAAGTAATGAGACTGAGGTGAAAAAAAATGTTGCTTACCGTTTTAGTCAAGTTTAGTGTTGTCTCCTTCAAAGTAGTTCTCTTCTGATTGCACACACTTTTTCCAGCGCTTCTGCCATTGATGGTAACATATCTGGAACTCATCTTCTGTAATATCCTCCAAGACCCTCGTCAGAGCTTTTTGGACATCTTGTGTTGTTTGAAAATGGTGTCCCTTGACCGCCGTTTTGACTCTTAGAAATAGAAAAATGTCGCATGGAGCGATATCTGGTGAATAAGGTGGCTGTGGTAGTACTGAAATTTGTTTTGAGGTTAAAAATTGCTGTACTGACAGAGCAGTATTGGATGGCGCACTATCGTGATTCAGAATCCAATTATCAGCAATGTTGGCACGGACACGAAGAACTCTTTTACGAAGTCTTTCTAAAATTTCTTTGTAGTAATATTGGTTGACTGCTGGCCCAGGAGGCACCCACTCTTTATCAACAATTCCCTTGGAATCAAAGAAGCACACAAGCATGCATTTCACTTTTGGCTTTGACATGCGAGCTTTCTTTGGTCTGGGTGACCCCTTTGAGCACCATTGCGAACTTTGGCGTTTTGTCTCTGGATTGTAGTGAAAAAAACAACTTTCATCACCAGTGATAACACGGCCCAACAATTCTGGGTTGATTTCTGTTTGCTCTAATAGATCAGCTGCCACATTTTTCCGTGTTTCTCGTTCTTGTGGTGTGAGATTTTTGCGGACCATTTTTGCACAAATCTTTCTCATACCAAGATCTTCAGTTATTATTAGACGAACCGTTTCTCGATTGATGTTCAGTTCTCCTGCAATCATTTTCACTGACAATCTTCGATCGGATCATACGAGTTCACACACTCTGGACAAGTTGACATCCGTCCGTTAGGTTGATGGTCGTCCACTAAGGTCTTCATCTTCAACATTCGTTCTGCCTTCACTAAACATTTTATGCCAACGAAAAACTTGAGCTCTTGACATACCTCCTCTCCAAAAGCCTTCTGAAGCTTACGGTAAGTTGTCGTCGGGTTTTCACCCAATTTAACGCAAAAAGAAATGACACACCGTTGCGCAATATTATGCGGTTCCATTTCCGTGATGAGAGACACAAACACGTGTTAACTTATTACAGCACAACTCACGACTGAGCAGTTGCATCGATGTGCCGCGTGGACTAGAAGCAGCTTATAGGCCAAGGTCAAAGATATTGTTCCTACGCAAACCTGCAGGGTTGCCACATCTTGCAAAGAAAATCAGTCTCATTACTTTACTGTCGCACCTAGTATAACCCTGCGTATATGAATCAGACACCTTACTAACCGAACTACATTGCCACACAGTTTTATAAACTTTTAACCCACTTTAAATGACAAGGTGAGATGGTATTGAGGCTAAGTGCCCTTGTGCAGACAATATTTACGTACTTACATGAATATAATGGGATCGAACTAAACGTCAACGTGCAATAACCGCTCACAGACGGTAGGTGGCACTATCGACAGTGGAGGGCATATGAAGCGTGTCAGGGGGTACGCGAGCAGCAGTGAAGTAGTTGTGGTGATGGAGAAACTGAGCGGCTTATCTGACGTCCCAAAAGAACGCTATCATTGGCTTTCAGTGCAAGCGCGGAAGTATTTCCGAAACGTACCGTGTATGGCTAAATAGCGTTATTCAAAACCGGCGCCGATGCAACTGTGGTGCACCACGTTCCACAGACGACAAGGATGAATGACGGCTACGGGAATGTGTACGGGAGAATAGACGTGCAACTGTTGAACAACTGCCCGCCATATGCACCAAGCGGCTACCGTCAGTGACTCTTCAAAGACTGTTCACGAACACTGCTGCGTATGGCCCTCTCCGGCAGGCACCTGTTTCCTGTAATCATGCTGACTGCTGCTCATCGGCAACAAAGGCTGGAATATGCGCGTCAGTACCGCAGCTGGACGTCCACTGAATGGCGACAGGTGGCCTTTTCAGATGAATCTCGTGTTATGATCCTTCGGACAGATGGCCGTTAGCGTGTGCGGAGTGAAACATCTGAAAGGAAACACCTTGTATGTGCTATGGACTGGAGAATGTTTTCGTGGCATTTCGTGGTTCATCTTGTCATTCTAAAAGGTACAATGGATCAATACATTTACGCATCTATCCTTGGGAACCATGTCCTCCCCTCAATGTAGTTTGTGTTTCCTCGACACGATGGCGCCAACCAGCAAAACAATGCATCGTGTCACACAGCTCCCAGCGTACGTGCATCGCTTGCAGAGCACAAAGATGAGTTTACCATACTCCCCTGACCACCAAAGTCCCCAGGTTTAAACCAAACCGAGAATCTGTGGGAACACCTCGCTTGGACAGTTTGCGCCACAGATCCTCAACCAAGATCACTGGAGTCGGCATGGCTCCACATCCCTGACGGCACCCTCCAAAACCTCACTGAATCTCTTCCTGTACGTCTCACAGTGGTCCGCAACGCAAAATTTGGTTATTCACGCTTTTGAATGTGGTCACATTAATTGTTCTGGACAGTGTATATAAGTAATAGACACAGGTAAGGGGGGAAATATTTATTTTGATGCCTCACTGTGCTTGCAAAGTGTCTGAAATCTTATGTATTACAACTTTATTTTTGGACAATTTTGGTAGAGGTCATGCGTATTACGATAACCAATCAAGCTGTGTGTCTTTCTAATAAGTTAAGTAAACGTCTTAGAAGCGGAAATACATAGGCTGAGGCTCCAAAGAGCTTGCAAGCGTGGTACCTTACACATGATACAGTAAATTATAAATAATTTCATTTGTTTTCGAGATATCGATTCTATCGTCACCTTTGGAAATGTCACATCTCTCAGACTTACCGTCTTTGGTCTTCTCATGAATGTGCATAAATATAGCATGTCGTTCTGCAGCTGAAGTGACAATTTGTAATAAAAAACCGTCTTCCTTCCTTATATGGAACACCTTCTTCTTTCTCAAAATCGGCAACCTTCTTATTTCTTTTCTTGCTAATATGCCGTTTGTTTGTCTTTTAGCTCTGTCGTCGCCCGTTTTTGTTATAGGGTGGCGTTATTTGATAGCTGATTATAGAAAATATCTCTACTGAGCATTCAGAGAGCCTTGGTACCATAGTCCTGATTGCAAACTTCGTCTAAAGCTATAACCTGCAGTTGCCCTGCGACATTTGCAATAATAGCAATACTTGTCCCTCAGTATCGTTGGTTATATTTTTCTAGTGCGCAACGTGATGTATTATCTTTCCCTCCTAAAATGATGCTTGAGATCAGTTTAAATAAGGAATTACTTAATATGAGGGTGTATTGTGACTTACATCAAGCGTAGACCTAATGAATTACATTCAGACTGTGAATCGGTTCCGTGCTTGTCTGCTTAGGGTAGTGTTTTAGCTAATACGTATTTTCTGCAGTTATAAGGCTATTCAGGTTAGTTTAGAGCGTTAGGCACTAATCTGACGAGTGTGTGTGTATGTGGAAATTGACATCGCGATAATCCATATAAACACTGCATTTTCTTATGTTGCAAATGGGGGTGCCCTTGAACACAACTTGTACAACTGCCTCAGCCGTAATCTGATACAAGAGACCGTGAAGATAACAACCGCAATTGCATCAGCTGTAACCTTTCACCAGATGCTGAACTTGCTGATCCAATACACATACTGCTAACTTACTAGCTGATTTATTTGCTTCTAGTTCTCTTACTCATTCTTGTTGTAAAACTACCACAGGCTACTGTAGATTATCGTAAGTAAGCGTAGACTATGGTCGATTTCCTAATAGGTTTGGTCAGTTAAGATCGTACGCGCATTACCTGCCAGTTAGATGAGTTGCGTGTGTTGCATACCTATCAGGTGCTACCTCGTGAGATCGCGTTCTTTGCGTAAGCGATCAGTGTCTTACTAGATTTCCGTAAAGACCGGAGGCCAACTAACCTACTGAACATATTTCTTCTACAAGGGCACCCTACATCTACATCTACATTTATACTCCGCAAGCCACCCAGCGGTGTGTGGCGGAGGGCACTTTACGTGCCACTGTCATTACCTCCCTTTCCTGTTCCAGTCGCGTATGGTTCGCGGGAAGAACGACTGTCTGAAAGCCTCCGTGCGCGCTCTAATCTCTCTAATTTTACATTCGTGATCTCCTCGGGAGGTATAAGTAGGGGGAAGCAATATATTCGATACCTCATCCAGAAACGCACCCTCTCGAAACCTGGCGAGCAAGCTACACCGCGATGCAGAGCGCCTCTCTTGCAGAGTCTGCCACTTGAGTTTATTAAACATCTCCGTAACGCTATCACGGTTACCAAATAACCCTGTGACGAAACGTGCCGCTCTTCTTTGGATCTTCTCTATCTCCTCCGTCAAACCGATCTGGCACGGATCCCACACTGATGAGCAACACTCAAGTACAGGTCGAACGAGCGTTTTGTAAGCCACCTCCTTTGTTGATGGACTAGATTTTCTAAGCACTCTCCCAATGAATCTCAACCTGGTACCCGCCTTACCAACAATTAATTTTATATGATCATTCCACTTCAAATCGTTCCGCACGCATACTCCCAGATATTTTACAGAAGTAACTGCTACCAGTGTTTGTTCCACTATCATATAATCATACAATAATGAATCCTTCTTTCTATGTATTCGCAATACATTACATTTGTCTATGTTAAGGGTCACTTGCCACTCCCTGCACCAAGTGCCTATCCGCTGCAGATCTTCCTGCATTTCGCTACAATTTTCTAATGCTGCAACATCTCTGTATACTACAGCATCATCCGCGAAAAGCCGCATGGAACTTCCGACACTATCTACTAGGTCATTTATATATATTGTGAAAAGCAATGGTCCCATAACACTCCCCTGTGGCACGCCAGAGATTACTTTAACGTCTGTAGACGTCTCTCCATTGATAACAACATGCTGTGTTCTGTTTGCTAAAAACTCTTCAATCCAGCCACACAGCTGGTCTGATATTCCGTAGGCTCTTACTTTGTTTATCAGGCGACAGTGCGGAACTGTATCGAACGCCTTCCGGAAGTCAAGAAAAATAGCATCTACCTGGGAGCCTGTATCTAATATTTTCTGGGTCTCATGAACAAATAAAGCGAGTTGGGTCTCACACGATCGCTGTTTCCGGAATCCATGTTGATTCCTACATAGTAGATTCTGGGTTTCCTGTCTGGTACTTAAAAGCAAGCGGTATATAGCAAAATTGGAATGTTCAGTGTTTAATTCAGGTTTTATTAAAAAAACTGTTGACCTCTAACGTGAAACAGAGGCTGTTGTAGCAAAAATAAAGAAAGCAAGACAGATTCATCATGTAACGCTAGAAAACGCGATTGCGTAAAAACAAGGTAAAATGAAAAAAAACGCATAACAAAAATATATCAGACATTGCTTCACTACTTCGGTGAACATATGAAACATGTTTCCGTTATTCATAAACAACTTTCGCGTTTATCAAGAGTTATAGGAAACTCTTACCTGTAATCATGATGAAGAATGTTCTGTGAAGTACAAAATAACAACAAGAATTACATATATTTTTTATGTTTGTGCGTGTAAACGGTACTTGTATCAAATGCAATTGCTTTGGTTTCATGAAGACGCAGAAGTTACGTGATCACCTAATTTTGTGCGGCTCTAATTATGTGCAAAAAAAATAAACAAACAAAAAAAACAAAGAGAAGTCGACCGCTTCCAGTTTCTGTCTTACACATTCATTTATGTTTCTTTTCCTGCCAATTCAACCAATACTACCGGTAATCCTATCATTTACTGCGTCATTTATGTAGTGTACCGAAACTACTGAACAGTAGTTTTGGTACACCGCGATTCTGTTCATCTTTATGTACCGCCTTAAACTACACAAAATTCTTTTAAAAATAGTTTTGGAAGATATACTTTTACGAATAGATGTATGAATTCCATAACTGGAGATTCCTTCTTTGTTTGTTTGTGTAAGAACACACAGAATTACTGAGGGCGCTTTGCTTCAGTGTGTTGAGTAAATGAGCGGATAGTCATTTCGCTAAAATATTACGCACATGTGTACCATTTCAGATTTCTTTTAAATTCGGAATCTTAGGTGGCTCGTGGCCATTAATGAGAGCTCTAATGAATTCTTTGTCTCATCAGCTTATGTGTAACATGGCTGGAGACATGTAATCTGGACTTAAAATGGATGTTCTTTCAGGGGCCACAGGAATTTATTGAATTTATTGTTGATCTTAAGTCAGGCTCTGAATAATTTTACTGACTTCTCTTGGGAAAACGCGATCTGGTCTACCCACGTTCATAAGTAGCACTCGAATTCTTTGGAGGCCAATACATACCTAGATTACTTACGTATCTGTCAACTGCTTCTATCATAACTGTGAAGTTTATTACAAACAAGTGGTGATCCTGTGATTATACAGAATAAAAAATTTTGAGACATGTGTCTCATTAATATTCAAGACACAACTGTAGGTTTGGTTTAGCCATCTTTCATGTATTCTATTTATGTTGCTTCTGTGGTATAATTCGTGCCACGAACGTATTTCGATTGTGATAAAACCTTTTGTCTCTGAATATCTTTTTTCGGCATGTGCTACTTGTGATCTTGACGGTGCTTATCCAAAGTTCGACCACTTATTAAAAAGTATTGTACACTTTAGTTTGTTCTTCAGTCTACCGTTCCACCGACGGTCGCTCTACTAGCAAAATTACAAGTAAGTTGAAAATCGTTCTCTTATTCCACATAGGGGTAATTGTAGGTTTCACATGTGGTCATATAGAACAGAATTATAGGAGAGTTTTACGCGCTCAGAAACGATATCTGGTATTCTCTTTTCATTAAAGAGGAGTGTAATAATTCAGTTCTTATTCATGGTGTTATCCTTAGTTGTTTCCGATGAGCCTTGATGACTGTTTTCTTCAACGGTTAAGAATGTCTGTTATATTGGGTTTATGAGTTTAAAGTTGATGTCGTTTTATTATTTCTTGAATAGGTAGTGCTGTGTATTCCATTGCGTTTAGCTGATTCATTTATAGTATTACAAGTTCGTTGCTAGTAGATAAGTACTAGTCATACTTTGTCGTATGTATACTTCATGGAAGTCGCCTACTGTGATTGCATCTGCTGTTAATGTATAACCTGACTCGTTCCATGTCACTGAAGGCTCTGCTTCACGATCATATTTTCGGAACATGAACTACTGAATGAATTAATGAAAAGATTCTCGAATACAGATATTAACTCACCTTCTGGAGTTCGAATTCTGTCTGAATCCCTGCTGGGATTTTCGGCTATCAACTTAGCTTCGGTCATGGTTTATAGAAACTGCGTCGCTCGCTGCAACGACACCTGCGTAACCGCAACTGCCAGCCAGGATCTGGCTTCCCAGCCCCACAGAATTATCTCTGAGAGAGATAGTTCTGACTTCAGTGCTACCAGTGATGAAGTATGTAACTGACACATCTCCAAGTGCAAAATGGATTCGGCATTGTCTGCAAGTCGTGACACGTCACCTGGTACGATAATGTCTATTGCTGTATGTTCTGGCCGCTCACAGGATGAAGCACAGGAAACCTTCTCACCTTTTTAACTTAATATTGGCTCATGGCAATTTCCCGACTCTTGGAGAGATTTCATTTCAATCCTTCTCTTGAATCCAAGGCAGCACTGTTCATATCTGAGAAGCTATTGTGATGTTGCCCTCACAATCTGATTGGGTAACACCTTGAAGCGATCAAGGAGTGGCGTAAGTTCTAAAAGCCAGACCAAGTGTTGACTAACCATTAGCTTCATGTGTGGATTCAGGCGACATCGGCTGACTGCCGATAATGTGACCCTGATGGAGGAGGCTGAACAACAATCATTCCACCCCAGTGATAACCAAAATAGGGATTCCTGTGAGTATGGTCCTTCCTTTCCCCACGATATTGTAAATACAGAGTATGAAGTGTTTTGTGCGATAGCTTTGTACGAGTCAGTGTTTTAAGTGTGACTGTACTTGCAAATGTCAGCACTTTCAACGGTACTTGGCCCCGTCCAGTGCTCCTTATACGTGAACAAGTTTTTTATTTTTTAGTTTTCTTCCCACACTGAAGACAGCACACGCCAGATGAAGCTCTCAATTGGGATACCGGAGGAGTTGACAAATACAACATTCTTCAAATTTAACTGAGACAGCTCCGTGCGTCCTTTTCAGCATATCGTGCTATATTTTTAATTTCACTGAACTGATAATGATGGACACCATTTTAAATTTAAACAGTCGATGAGGTTTCTGAGCCTCGCTTTTAACGAATAGCTTATTCAGCCGCCATACATGACGGCCTGATAGCAAAATGTCTCTGCGAATCAAATATTTTAAAATGTTTAGCCACAAGGCTTTGAGAGGAGATAGAACTAGTCTGCTCGACTTTTATCGAATCTTTGTACGGTCCCGTCTCGACTACAGATGTATGGTGTATGGGTCGATAAAACAATCGCATTGAAAAATGTTAAATTCTTTCCACCATGAAGGGCTTTGATTGGTCAGTGGGATATCTAGGATCAGGCTGCTGAGCCGCCATTCGACGTATTTCAGCAACGCTTCATGTTGCCACCAGCATAAGAATTGTATTCACCCTCCTTTTCATCCGTAACTCACTGCACTGATCGCCCACCTTTCAAACGACTTTCTAACATCCGTGGGCGAGCAACGAGGCCGTCAGGGTTACATAGAAACGGTTTTATTTTATAAATGGCGTGTCAAATATCCTTGGAGATTAAGTGGTCCAGACTTTTCTTTTTATATGTAATCGGTTGCATTCAAGGAAGAATTCACTCCATATCTACGTTTTGAGTCGATTTTATGATATTTAAGACAAGAGCCGCAATTTTTTGTCTTATATATGTCCGTTCGAAACAAGGAGATGCTCTTAGCCGCCTTCAACTTGCATTGGCCACGGCCGATAGGTTCCACGCTGTATACCTGACCTGTGGTGACCCTTTGGCGCGTGAGGTGAAGGTTGAGGCACCTTTTTAATCAATAATGCCACTACTCTCTATCACTGAAAAACAGGAAGTCTGTATTATATGTCTCAGTCTTCACTCAATCTCTGCATCACTGACTAGTTCAAGGAACAGCACATGCTTCATATAGACAAGTAAAGTTAAAACTCACCATCCATCTTCGGGAATAATACAACAACGCAAACACATAACGCACACATACAAATATACTTTGGATTTATATCCCGTCTTTTGACTTCTTCGTTACTACGAAGTCAGAAGTGATATGGTTACAGCCTGGTGAAGCTTAGGCTACCTAAGACAGCAATACAGAACATGTAGCCGAACGTGGACATACACTTTATTGTCTTTCTCAATTACTGGAGCTCTTTCTGTTGCATAAATCATCCAATTTTTCTGAAATTGTAATAGCTTTTGTTTGTCTGTGCATGTACATTGTGTATCTGTATTGTGTATTTCAACCAGGGACCTAGAAACGTTTGAGAGGCTTCGTCCCGCCGTAGCCCACAGTGGTTCACAACCCCACAACAGACCACAGCAGTCCACCCACCCCGCCGCCGCCCCACACTGAACTCTGGGTTATTGTGCGGTTCGACCCCCAGTGGAACCCACCATCCATCCTCGGGAATAATACAACAACACAAACACATAAAGCACACATACAAATATACTTTAGATTTATATCCCGTCTTTTAACTTGTTCGTTACAACGAAGCTCTGAACGTCTCATACCAGACTAGTGTAACCCCAAACCTTTGCATGGTTGTGTAACTATGGTGTACGCGTACATAGAGACAGTGTTTGCGCATCTATCACCGAGGTAGTGTAACTGAAGCAGAATGAGGGGAACCAGCCCGCATTCGCCGAGATAGATGGAAAACTGCCTTAAAAACCATACAAAGGCTGGCCGGCACACAGGACTTCGACGTTAATCCGCTGGGCAGATTCGAGCCAAGGACCAGCGCACCTTCCCACTCCGGACGCAGCGAGTTAGACCGCGCGGCTAGCCAGGCGGTCTTGTGCATGTACATCGTATCTATATTTACATCTACAAGGATTCTCTGCAAATCACATTTAAGTGCCTGGCAGGGGGTTCATCGAACCACCTTCACAATTCTCTATTATTCCAATCTCGTATAGCGCGCGGGAAGAATGAACACCCATATCTTTCCGTACGAGCTCTGACTTCCCTTATTTTATCTTGGTGATCGTTCCTCTTTATGTAAGTCGGTGTCAACAAAATATTTTCGCATTCGGAGGAGAAAGTTGGTGATTGGAATTTCGTGAGAAGATTCCGTCGCAACGAAAAACGCCTTTCTTTTAACGATGTCCAGCCCAAATCCTGTATCATTTATGTGACACTCTCTCCCATATTTCGAGATAATACAAAACGTGTTGCCTTTCTTTGAACTTTTTCGATGTACTCAGTCAGTCCTATCTGATCAGGATCCCACATCGCGCAACAGTATTCTAAAAGTGGACGGATAAGCGTAGTGGAGGCAGTCTCCTTAGTAGGTCTGTTACATTTTCTAAGTGTCCTGCCAATAAAACGCAGTCTTTGGTTAGCCTTCCCAACAACATTTTCTGTGTGTTCCTTCCAATTTAAATTGTTCGTAATTGTAATACCTAGGTATTTAGTTGAATTTACGGCTCTTAGATTAGACTGATTTATCGTGTAACCGAAGTTTGCGTTCCTTTTAGCACTCATGTGGATGACCTCACAGTTTTCGTCATTTAAGGTCAACTGCCACTTTTCGCACCATTCCGATATTTCTTCTAAACCGTTTTACAGTTTGTTTTTATCTTCTGATGACTTTATTAGTTGATAAACGACAGCGTCATCTGCAAACAACCGAAGACGGTTATTCATATCATCTCCCAAATCGTTTATATAGATAAGGAACAGCAAAGGGCCTACAACACTACCTTGGGGAACGCCAGAAATCACTTCTGTTTTACTCGGTGACTTTCCGTCAATTACAACGAACTGTGGCCTCTCTGAGAGGAAACCACAGATCCAGTCACATAACTGAGACGATATTCCATAAGCACGCAATTTCACTACGGTCCGCTTGTGTGGTACAGTGTCAAAAGCCTTCTGGAAATTCAGAAATACGGAATCGATCTGAAATCCCTTGCCAATAGCGCTCAGCACTTCATGTGAATAAAGAGCTAGTTGTGTTTCACAGGAACGATGTTATCTAAACCCATGTTACTGTGTATCAATAGACCGTTTTCGTCGAGGTAGTTCATTATGTTCGAACACAATATATGTTCTAAAATCCTGCTGCATATCGACGTTAACGATATGGGCCAGTAATTTAGTGGATTTCTCCTACCACCTTTCTTGAATATTGGTGTGACCTGTGCAACTTTCCAGTCTTTGGGTACGGATCTTTCGTCGAGTCTACGGTTGTATATGATTGTTAAGTATGGAACTAATGCATCAGCATACTCCGAAAGGAGCCTAATTGGTATACAGTCTGGACCGGAAGACTTGCTTTTATTAAGTGATTTTAGTAGCTTCACTACTCCGAGGATATTTACTTCTACGTTACTCATGTTGTCAGCTGTTCTCGGTTCGAATTCTCGAATATTTACTTCGTCTTCTTTTGTGAAGGCATTTCGGAAGGCTGTGTTTAGTAATTCTGGTTTTGCAGCACTGTCTTCGATGTTATCTGCATTGCTATCGCGCAGAGAAGGCATTGATTGTTTCTTGCCGCTAACATGCTTCACACGCGACCAGAATCGCTTTGGATTTTCTGTCAGGTTTCGAGACAATGGTTCGTTGCGGAAACTATTATAAGCACCTCGCATTGAAGTCCATGCTAAATTTCGAGCTTCTGTAAAAGATCGTCAATCTTGGGGATTTTTCGTCTGTTTAAATTTGGCACGTTTGTGTCGTTCTATCTGCAACAGTGTTCTAACCCGTTTTGTGTACCAAAGAGGATCAGCGCCGTCGTTTGTTAATTTATTTGGTATAAATCTCTCAATTGCTGCCGATACTATTTCTTTGAATTTAACCCACATCTGGTCTACACTTATACTATTAATTTGGAATGAGTGGAGATTGTCTCTTAGGAAGGCGTCAAGTGAATTTTTATCTGTTTTTTGAATAAGTATATTTTTCGCCTATGTTTCGAGGGTTTGGGGATTACAATATTCAATCTTGCTACGACAGCTTTGTGTTCACTAATCCCTGAATCGGTTTTGATGTTCGTTATTAACTCCGGATTATTTGTTGCTAAGAGCCGGCCGCGGTGGTCTCGCGGTTCTAGGCGCGCAGTCCGGAACCGCGCGATTGCTACGGTCGCAGGTTCGAATCCTGCCTCCGGTGTGGATGTGTGTGATGTCCTTAGGTTAGTTAGGTTTAAGTAGTTCTAAGTTCTAGGGGACTGATGACCACAGCTGTTAAGTCCCATAGTGCTCAGAGCCATTTGAACCATTTTTGTTGCTAAGAGGTCAAGTGTGTTTTCACAACCGTTTACTATTCGCGTGGGCTCATGAACTAATTGCTCGAGATAATTTTCAGAGAACGCGTTTAGCACAATTTCGGATGATATTTGATGCGTACCTCGGGAATTAAACATGTATTTTCGCCAACATATCGAGGGTAAATTAAAGTTATCACCAACTATTATCGTATGATTCGGGTACGTGTTTGAAATCAAACTCAAGTTTTCTTTGAATCTTTCATCAACTGTATCATCTGAATTGGGAGGTCGGTAAAAGGATCCAATTATTATTTTATTCTGGTTGCCAACACGCCACACAGCCCCTGCTACCCGTGTAGCCGCTTCCTGCGTATAGTGGACGCCTGACCTATTCAGCGGAACCCGAAACCCAACCACCCTATGGCGCAAGTCGAGGAATCTGAAGCGTACACGGTCGCAGAACAGTCAGAGCCTCTGATTCAGACCTTCCACTCGGCTCTGTACCAGACGTTCGCAATCGGTCCTATCGACTATGCTGCAAAAGGTGAGCTCTGCTTTCACCTTGTAAGCAAGACTGGCAGCCTTTACCACTTATGTTAGCCGCTCGAAACCAGAGAGAATTGCTTCTGATCCATAGTGACACACATAATTGGTTCCGACGTGAGCAACCACCTGCAGCTGGATGCACCCTGTGCTCTTCAGGGCATCCGGGAAGACCCTTTCCACACCTCTTTGTCAGACAAACCGGGGAGGCCTTATGTGCGGCAGCCTGCGAAGTCTTTCGCCACCTGCTTCGCCATGGAGGGGCCTCCCACTCGGCCATAGGTGAGCGGTCAGCCTCAGTGCGAGCAGTAACTGGGTTGACCACCGGTGAGGACAGATCGGAGGACTGTGACGTGATGGACGTCCGTTGGATCCCCACGACTGGCCCAAAACAGTGGTGCCCATCCACTGCTGCCTCAAACTGTGTAACCGAAGTCATCACAGCCTGAAACTGAGAGCGAAGTGTCACCAACCCGGCTCGCATCCGCACACAACAATCGCAGTCCCTGTCCATACTGAAGACCGTGGAAAACTAAACTATGCAGATACACGGACTATCAGCACGTGCTGCGCAATTCTACTGTAGAACCTCCCGAAAACGCACGAACGGTGTCTAGTAATACGCAGCTATTCAAAAACCTAACTACCGAAGCACTCAGGTGAAACTAAATAATTTTACCCTGATTTGGAACTTGTAATATGTCACAAAATGAGTTTACTTTCTGACGCAAACGAAAACGCTAGAACTGTGGCTATTGGGTGTTAAATTTACGCGCAGAAACTCAAGAAACTAAACTATTAAAGCACACAGATGATATAATAAAATTCACTCCTGGCTAGAACTGTGGCTATTGGGTGTTAAATTTACACGCAGAAACTCAAGAAACTAAACTATTAAAGCACACAGATGATATAATAAAATTCACTCCTGGTTAGGAAGTCGTAAATGATAAATGCGGGTACTTATCTGTTGCTGTGTCTGTCGCGGTCGGCTACTGCTGCCTGACTTCACCGGTTTCCGTGCCATTCGGATAATTCCTTCGTGGTGCATTCGTTTTTCTGTCTTAGAGTGAATATGTGAGGTACTGCTCATTGCTGAGACACATCTTTCTGAAGGGAGTGGGCAGTCACAGATGATTATGATGATGATGTTTGGTTGGTGGGGCACTCAACTGCGCGGTCATCAGCGCCCATACAATTTCCCATCGTGTACACAGTTCAATCTAGCCATTTTCACGAATGATGATGGCATGATGAGGACAACACAAACACCCCGTCCGCAGGTGGAGAAAATCCCCAGCCCAGCCACGAAGCGAAACCAGGACCTCGTGATCCAGAGGTAGCAACGCTAGCAACTACACCACGAGCTGCAGACGTCAGTCACAGAAGGTAGGAATACTGCCCACTGGCAGTTCACGTTTAGTCGAGTAATTAGCTAAGTCCCTGAACGGCATAGCTAGCAGACGGGGAAGGAAGGCCACGGAACACTGATTCGCCATGTGGACAGGGATATTCCGGCCACTACTGAACGCAGTGGATATAATCAGATGCTTATTGTAGCCCAAGTTTCTAACAAACATTTCCCTTATATTTTTAGCTCATGCTTCGTTTCAATAGTTTGGAAGGCGGATGATTAACAGAGAGAACACGTTCCACTGTGAAATCTGACTGCGTTGCTTGAAACGTTTCTCTTTATTTTACGAATGTTAAGATTCCTCAAATTTAAATGGAAAAAAATGTTGCTTTGGAAGATAAAACCTTCTGTCCTTTTACTCTTTTTATTAACTTGGTACGTAATACGCTTCTTAACTATGCCTAGATCTAATTATCCTCTAATTAACAGTAAATTTCCACTGCTCGGTCACACTAATGTGACCACCTGTCAAATTCCTGAATAATCATATTCTACATTGCGGCCCCGCTGCGATACGTGCGGGAAGAGGGACAATGAGATTCTGATAGATACCGACAGGGCCGCGGACCTATGCCGACTCTAATGCCATGGCCATCTAAGCTAGGTATCTCGGTACTGATTGGAAGACGCACTAGAGGTGTACGTGCGCGTAGTCCCACTAGTAACAAACAGTTTGCAACAGCTCGTGTTGACACGTCTGGCTCACAAGCCCTCTCGTCTGTACTGTGGTAGCTGTAGCCCACTGCTGCATTGGGACTGCCACTGCTGCATTATAATACGAATATCCTGCCGGCCGTCAATGTTGCCTGGATGTCCAGAACCTCGTTTCCGTGTGTGAGAATGTTCACATGACCACTGATACTAGCATCGTTGCACAACTGACATAGCACATCCAACTTGTGTGGCAATTCTCCTAAAGCACCATCCCGCCACTCGGAGGACCACAATTTGGGCCCTTTAAAACTCGCTCATTTGGTTGTAGGAAGCACGAGTGCGTTTCCGTAGCATGGTTACGTGCTTGCTTCACACGTTTGCACCACACTGAGTCTTCTGTTCAAATGTGTGTGAATTTCTAAGGGACCAAACTGCTTAGGTCATCGAGCCCTAAACTTACACACTACTTAAACTAACTTATGCTAAGAACAACAAACACACCCATACCCGAGGGAAGACTCGAACCTCCGGTGGGAGGGGCCGCGTGAGTCTTCTGGCCGTGAGCATTCAATATTAAATGTTAGGGACGGAAGACGCTCTGGTAGCTATGCCACTACGGTATCTGTTGGTGGACGACGTTGAAACCATTATCAGTATATCTACTACCTCCCAGGTGACACATTCTGTCGTCAGACCAAAATAGATGTCGTCTTTGCAGGTGCACTAATTTTTTTTCCCGGCTAGGTAGTAGCCATAAGACACCTAGGTGCATCTGTACAAAGTGACCTACAGTGCAACGACCACATACAACGAGGGATAGGAAACCAGAGGCTCGTGAAGAGTCATTAAAAATATCCTAAGAAAACGTAAGGAAGTTTGTGGTTTAATGTCCCATCAAAATGGTTCAAATGGCTCTGAGCACTATGGGACTCAACTGCTGAGGTCATTAGTCCCCTAGAACTTAGAACTAGTTAAACCTAACTAACCTAAGGACATCACAAACATCCATGCCCGAGGCAGGATTCGAACCTGCGACCGTAGCGGTCTTGCGGTTCCAGACTGCAGCGCCTTTAACCGCACGGCCACTTCGGCCGGCGAATGTCCCATCGAAGACGAGATCATTATACACAGACAACAAGCTGACTTTTGGGAATGATAGCGCACGAAATAGGCCGTGTCCATTTCAAAGTAACCACTGAAGCACTTCCCTTGGGCGATTTAGGGTAACCACGAAAAGTTTAAATCCGAATGGCCCATCAGGGATTTGAATAACCGCACTGTCGAATGGGCACCGAGTGTTTTACCACGGAATCAAGTCGTTCGGTACTAACAAAATATAATTCATCCACGAAAGAAATCACGGGTAGCGCAGTATTGTCACGAAGTAGGAATGTAATACAGGCAAATATAAGATTTTCTCGACGTCCTCTCCAGCCAGCAGCGAGCCAAGGCAAAATAGATTAACATCCCGTGTCGCAATCAAAACTACAAAAAGGCAAAAAGACCACATTGTGGAAAGCAGACTGCACCCGATATATATTGTCTCATGTCTTGCAAGTCAGGGGTCTGAATAATGAACTCAGAAACATGACTTCAGCGAGGAGAACACATAGCGTCATTCTAACAGCACAGCTTGATTTCGTAAGAGAGAATAAAATTTTCACGACGACACCCATCACGCCGATGATACGGCGGTAAAGCTGAAGACGCGAAAGCCATTATTGCGAAATTGGGGGGGAGGGGGCTGACGAAGACCGCTGATGAGCCTAGAAAAGTA
This sequence comes from Schistocerca americana, assembly GCF_021461395.2. Classification (NCBI taxonomy): domain Eukaryota; kingdom Metazoa; phylum Arthropoda; class Insecta; order Orthoptera; family Acrididae; genus Schistocerca; species Schistocerca americana. Next base: position 375,463,986 of record NC_060130.1, on the reverse strand, counting down.
GGCCACATTTGGTCATCGCCGGCCAGGCGTAACGTCATTGCGTCGGACAAGCAGTAATAAATACTCTGGCCTCCAAGCCTTGACGTCTTTACGTTGCACTACGCCAGCTACGATACTAAGCCTGTAATGCACTGCTACCATTCGCCAAGATGACTTACGCCTTCGAGACTGCTATATTTCTGGTCCGCTGTATTCTACCACTGTGAACTGCCGACCTGTTAACTACTGATGAGAAGACATGGGGACTTCTATCCACAGCCTGTTAAGTCGAACTGGTGGCGTTTGTCGCATGTTCCACCTATCGTAGTATTTGGTAGGTGCGTGAAACAGCTACTGCCCGCGACTAGTACCGGTAAGCAGTCATCGACATCCCAGGCCTTCATTGACTATGCTGTCGTTCGTCTCCAAACCGTGCAAAGCTGCTGAGAGGTTACCCTATTACACCTCTTTACTATTTACAAGAGTGCTCTAGTATTACACTGTCTCTGTCGTGGGCAGCAACGTCTGTTGTACGAGCTACGCCGGCGCCATCGAGGCCTGCTGCCTGCCTGACACCATCATTACGTCAGCCACATGCCTGCTGAGCGATGTCCTCCGCAGATTGCTGAGACAGCGTCGCAGATTGCTGAGACATCTTCAGCATGTTTAGAGGCTGTGCACTGCACTGCTGCTGGCCTGAGCGTCAACACGGAGAAGGATACACCATTATAAACTTTAATGTAATGACTCCTTGTTCCGCTAATACTGAATCATTAGTGACCAGGTGTCCTCCACCACACTGCACCTCCATCATCCCGACAACATTAGGGGTCCCAACCAAGGTCGCTGCAGTATTATATAGAAAGATCGAAAGTCCAGAAAACTGTTGAGAGGACTGTAAGTGACCCGTAATCTACACAAATTGTGGAAAATTCTACTATTTTACGACTATAACATTGATACGCCATCACCGAAAAGAATCAGAACAGTTACGTGCCTAGGACATTGTGTCCAGGGGGATTTAAATTCTAGCGACTTGCCGAAAAGGCATATGACAAACTGATATTTTCTGGAACAACTGTAGGGAGATATAATTCACCCATGATGGAAGTAGCTTACAAAACCTTCGATCCACCTTGAGTATTGCTTATAACTTTGTCTTGTTTGCTAGGTTGGATTAACAAAAAAGACGGGGAATGTGCATAGAAGGACAGCACATTTCTTCACACTTTCGTTTAGCAAGTGTGGTAGCCTCACTGAGGTCCTTATCCACTTCCTGTGGCAGACGTTGTAAGAGAGGAAACGTGCATAGTGAAGAGGTTTGCCGTTAAAATTCTAAAGACGGATGATCCACGAAGAGTAAAGCAACATAATATTTCTTAGACATGCACCTTTCGAAATGACAATAACAATGCAGTCAGCAACATACGAACACACACAATGGTTCACAACAGTTGTTTTTCCTGTTCGACATTTGCGAACTGAATAGGAAAAGGGGAATATAACAGTGGTAAACCAAGTATGCTCCACCGGACACGCCAAACTGATTTCGATGTAAACAGTTAGTCAATACTACTACCACAGGCATCGAGCGAATTGACGCAGAGGTTGAGGCAGTGAACTGGCGTTCAAAATGAGGGGTCATGGATGTATCATTCTTATCCTGCCATTGCAACAAGCGAGCTACCGCTACCCACAAACTGGCAAGACCTTGTGGCAAGGACAAGACTCAATTAGACCGCATTTCGGACGACGTATTCAGAAACAGGAGACGCAGGTTTATCAAGAGTCGAGTTATACCCCACAAGGATGGCGACCCACACACATTGTAGTAAAAATGAAATACTATATCTCTCTATCAACACTACTCATCAAGTATACAACAGAAATTTTTCATATCCTGCCTTGCAGTGCCTCTTTCCACAATGCATCATAGCAGTAGCAATGAAGTGTAATGTACTCGGCAGTGAATATAAAAGAATGTTAAACCAAAAGTACCAACGTGGTAACATACAAATAACGCGACCACAATGACGAATACTCAAAAACATATAAAAGTTCCTCAGCAGAAGAAACACAAATAAAAACCGGAGCTCCAGCTCTTGATGTGGCTTTAGACAGCTTTCTGTAAGCACTGACTAACGCAAACGTCCTAATCATTACATTTCTTCAACCCGAAACAAAGGTAAATAACGTAAAATACACACAGAGAAGAAAAGAGGGAAACGTTCCCTAAACAGGAAATTAAAAACGTGTTACTTATAAAATAATAACTTCTTTGCTTTCTTACTCGTTTCCTTCGGGTAGGAATTTAAACATGTTTAAGAACTAATAACGCAATCACACTGTCGTACGAAACTTTCAGGGATTCACGGAAACTTTTTGTGATGATTAGGGGTGTGGAAGCTCCAACGTTAGGCGCGTTGTGGGGCCCCTACAAGTGATGTGTGACGCTTTGGATCGGAAGAGATTCTCTCTGGTTTCAAGCGGCTAACATAAGTAGTAAAGACTGCCAGTCTTGCATACGAGGTGAAAGCAGAGCTCACCTTTTGCAGCATAGTCGACAGGACCGATTGCAGACCTCTGGTACAGAGCCGAATGGAAGCTCTAAACCAGAGGCTCAGACTGTTCTGCGACCGTGTACGCTGCAGATTCCTCGACTTGCGCCAAAGGGTGGTTGGGTTTCGGGTTCCGCTGGAAAGATCAGCTGTCCACTACACGCAGGAGGCGGCTACACGGGTAGCAGAGGCTTTGTGGCGTCGACTGGGTGGCTTTTTAGATTAGAGGGTCTCGGGAAAACACAAGAAGGGCTTCAGTCACAAAGGGTGCAGGTCGAACACAGGAAGAACGTTGCAGGAACCATCGGTATAACAGTTGTAAATTATCGTAGCTGTGTTAGGAAAGTACCGGAAGTCAAAGCGCAGTTAGAAAGCTCTGATGCTCAAATCGTTATAGGCACTGAAAGCTGGCTAAATCCGGAGGTAATTTCAGCCGAAATTTTTACGAAGAAACTAACTGTGTTCCGAAAGGATAGGCTTAACACAGTTGGCGGTGGCGTGTTTGTTGCAGTTAGAAGTAGTTTATACCTTGTCGCGAAATTTAAGTAGATAGTTCCTGTGTATTAGTATGGGCAGAGGTCATTCTTTGCAACTGGAATAAAATAACAATTGGATCCTTTTACTGACCTTCCAGATCAGATGATACTATTGCTGAAAGGTTCAAAGAAAACTTGAATTTAATTTCGAACACGTACCCGACTCATACAGTTATAGTTGGTGGTAACTTTAATTTACCCTCGATATGTTGGCGAAAATACATGTTTAATTCCGAAGGTACGCATAAAACAACATCCGAAATTGTGCTAAACGCAATGTCTGAAAATTATTTCGAGCAGTTAGTTCGTGAACCCACGCGAATAGAAAACGGTTGTGAAAACACACTTGACTTCTTAGCAACAAATTAACCTCAGTTAATAACGAGCATCATAACGGAGCCAGAGATTAGCGAGACTGAATATTGCAACCCCCAAATCCTCCAAAACTAAACGAAAAATGTACCTATTCAAAAAAGAAGTTAACAATGCACTTGACACCTTCCTGAGAAACACTCCTTCCAAATTAACAATATAAGTGTAGACCAGATGTGGCTTGAATTCAAAGAAATAGTATCGGTAGCAATTGACTGATATATACCGAATAAATTAACAAACGAGGGAGGTGATCTTCCTTGGTACATAAAACGGGTCAGAACACTGTTGGAGAAAAAACGAAAGAAACATGCCAAATTGAAACAGACGCAAAATCTCCAAAATTGGCGATCTTTTACAGAAGCTCAAAATTTAGCACGGACTTCAATGCGAAATGCTTGTAATAGTTCCACAACGAAAATTTATCTCGAAACCTGGCAGAAAATCCAAAGAGATTCTGGTCGTATGTGAAGTATGTTAGCGGCAAGAAACAATTAATGCCTTCTCTGCACGACAGCAATGGAGATACCATCGAAGACAGTGCTGCCAAAGCAGAGTTACTAAACACATCCTTCCGAAATGCCTTCACAAAAGAAGACGAAGTAAATATTCCAGAATTCGAATCGAGGACAGCTCCCAACATGAGTAACGTAGAGTAGTGAAGCAACTTAAATCACTTAATAAAAGCAATTCTTCCTGTACAGACTGTATCCCAATTAGGTTACTTTCAGAGTATGCTGATGCAATATCTCCATACTTAACAATTATATACGAAAGATCAGTACCCAAAGACTGGAAAGTTGCACAGGTCACACCAATATTCAAGAAAGGTAGTAGGAGTAATACGCTAAATCACAGGCCCATATCATTAACGTCGAAATGCAGCAGGATTTTGTGTTCGAACAATATGAATTACCTCGAAGGAAACAGTCTACTGATACACAGTCAACACGGATTTAGAAAACATCGTTCCTGTGAAACACAACTAGCTCTCTACTCGCACGAAGTGCTGAGTGCTATTGACAAGGGATTTCAAACGGCTTCCGTATTTCTGGATTCCCGGATGGCTTTTGACACTGTACCACACAAGCGGCTTGTAGTGAAATTGTGTGCTCGGTTCTGTGACTGGTTTCGTGATTTCCTGTCAGAAAGTAGTAATTGACGGAAAGTTATAGAGTAAAACAGAAGTGATTTATGGCGTTCCCCAAGGTAGTGTTATAGGCCCTTTGCTGCTCTTTATCTATATAATCTCTTAGGGAGACAATCGGAGCAGCCGTAGTTGGTTGTTTGCGTTTATCAAGTAGTAAAGTCATCAGAAGATCAAAACAAACTGCTAAACGATGTAGAAGAAATATCGGAATGGTGCGAAAAGTGGCAGTTGACCTTAAATAACGAAAAGTGTGAGGTCATCCACATGAGTGCTAAAAGTAATCCGTTAATCTTCGATTACACGATAAATCAGTCATATCTACAGCCGTAAATTCAACTAAATGCCTAGGAATTACAGTTACGAACAACTTAAATTGGAAGGAACACACAGAAAATGTTGTGGGGAAGGCTAACCAAAGACTGCATTTTATTGGCAGGACACTTAGAAAATGTAACAGATCTACGAGTACTAAGGAGACTGCCTACACTACAATTGTCCGTCCTCTTTTAGAATACTACTGCGCGGCATGGCATCCTTACCAGATAGGAGTGACGGAGTATATCGAAAAAGTTCGAAGAAGGGCAGCATGTTCTGTGTTATCGCAAAATAGAGGAGAGTGTGTAACTGAAATGGTACATGATTTGCGATGGACATCATTAAAACAAAGGCGTTTTTCGTTGCGGAGGAATCTTCTCACGAAATTCCAATCACCAACATTACCCTCCGAATGCGAAAATATTTTGCTGACACCGACCTACATAGGGAGAAACGATCACCACGATAAAATAACGGAAATCAGAGCTCGTACGGAAAGATGTGGGTGTTTATTCTTTCCGCGCGCTATACGAGATTAGAATAATAGAGAATTGTGAAGGTGATTCGATAAACCCTCTGCCAGGCACTTAAATGTGATTTGCAGAGTATCCATGTAGATGTAGATAGATGTGGTACAGATGTCACGATCCCGTGCTACAGGGTGGTTTTAGTTGTTCCTTTGCTACCTCAGGCAGTATACACGGAAAGCTATCTAGCGTATGGGTGTCCTAATTTACACGAATGATGCTCGTACTCTGCACTGCAGGATTTCCGTTATTAGTAGTATTAGTGTCATGACTTGCCGTTTCGGGCCGGTCTGGTACGGCGGCTTAGGGCTGAAATACAAGCAGCAGTGTGCACGACAGTTTCATTGCTGTTGCAGAAGGTAAGCAGGACTTTCCTCGTAAAGCTGTTTTATCAAAACAACAGCAGTATAACTGCGGGTCAACTGGCGATTTGGAAGTTGATCCTGGGACAGGCCGACTGTCAAATCGCGGAGCAATTTTTTGGCAAAGTTACTGTTGCCATGGATAAGAGTGCTGGACGCAATGTGTGATGTTAAAGTAGTGCACGATCTGTGTCGCCACAACTGAACATTCCGTTGTCCACCATTTGAAAAGTGCTGCGAACAATATTGTGAAATGGTATCTCTAGTACGGTTAGAGGCTGTCGTGTATGCAAATGGTCGTAACGTAGAACGTAAACATGATACGTAACTAAGAAACGTTACCCTCTCATGTGGAATTTAAACTGTGTTTCTTTAAATGGTTTATTCGTTATTTCTCTACGGCATGTCCTCCTATCACTTTTTTTCATAAGGGCCCTCTCAAGTAGTGTAATTTTAACCATCAAGTATACTGTAGATGGAGCACTGAAATCAACCGCAGTGTACGTTATTCCACTTGCGAAAAAACTCCCGGGCGGATGATGGTGTTGGTGCGTCTGAGTGTCTAAATATTTTGGGGTGCAAATGAAAACCATTACGTTAAAAATAGCCGTGTTGGTACGGATGAAAATCGTCGTTGTGTGCCTGCCATTCCTCGCTACGACAGAGATTCTTCGCTCTGCTCAGGACATGATTTGTGTCGAACCGTTAGCGCTTTCAATGGTTTAGCAGCAATGTCGGGCGCGTATCTAACGCCTAAAAGCCAGCCCCAGCTGCGCTTATGATGAAACAGTATTTTGCAGGGGCCAGCACACCATCATAAAATATCTTGAAATTGAGGATCACTGCAGCTGCGCTAATTACTTATTTATTGTTAATAACTCAAATGGCCTTTATATATTTATTGCACTACCAAATGTGGATATTTAACGGCAATGCCATATATCTGCGAAAATTAACGCATAAATTTAGTGTACCGTTAAAACATTTTCCTGAGCGTAATGGCTTGCACTGAAGTTTCTTTCAAATTCGTCGAAATGCACGGTTGGGGATTACACATAGTGAAAGCTGTAATGTTTAGCCGAATACTTTTCGTGAACTTTCTTAGTCGGAGCTGCATAACCTGATATTCTCATCTCTCAGAACTGATTAAGCTTTACATCAAACCCTTATGACGCAGTCATATGATTTACTGAATTCAGAAATCAATGTTACTTAGCTGGGTGACAATTGGCTACAGATATATGTGACCTGGGAATAAATGTTCGAAAGCGGAAGCAATGATGAGATGACGATGGGACGCATCATCATCAGTATTGCAATTATTGAGCAGTGGAAGCAGAAAGTGTCGTGAGGCCAAATCTCCTACTGGAGGAAGGACTAGAATAATAAGTAAAACGTCAACGTAAACAGTCATTAATGTGAGACTACCACTGACCGAGGCTAACTAAAAAGTTGTCAGTGACTCGTAAAAGCAACAGATTTTGATTTTTTTAAAAAGACTCTTCTCGTATAGCTTCATGCTCAACAATACCTGTGCAACGGGGAGGTGGACGACTTTACATCGAATCAGAAGACCGCTTTCACGAGCGTGCTCGCATGCGTTGTCCAGCCTACGTACGGTTTTATAAGAGTCTTATATCTCTAAGGAAATGCTGTGGATTTTTTCCACCTTCCTCTTAGTAACAAAATAAAAAAATATTTATAAAATGCGAATATAGTCAGAAGTGTGCTCACGTGAATCACGGACAGATGGCTACTCGATTTTCTCTGTTAGAGTACCTCACCTGAGGCGGCAAGTAGCGATTCTAGGGATAGAATTAAAATTTTGATACTGTCAGGATGGTTCAAAACGGCTCTGAGCACCATGCGACTTAACTTCTGAGGTCATCAGTCGCCTAGAACCTAGAACTAATTAAACCTAACTAACCTAAGGACATCACACACATCCATGCCCGAGCCAGGATTCGAACCTGCGACCGTAGCGGTCGCTCGGTTCCAGACTGTAGCGCCTAGAACTGACAGAATATCGACAGCGATTGCTCATCTACAGCGGAATATTTACTTCGATTCGCATTACGCCTAGGTCTTTATCAACTGACGATTATAACTACCTAAAAAGACACAAGGTTATAACTAAAGCGGTGTGTTCTAAAACAGTAATCACATTATCACCATGCACGAGGAGTAACATAAATAACGTAAAATTATGTAAATAATACGTAAAGGAAGCAAGTAATACAAAGTCTATTTCGTTTTATGCACGTTACTCCCTTTAATGCTTCTCAGTTTATCTCATTTTTAATTGCCTTACTGTCATCTGTCATTTTCGTATTCGTACTACATTCTTGAGTCGACATCGTCTATAACCCTTCTGGCTATTATTACACGAGTAGTTTACCGATAATACTACTCATGAAAGAAATTTCAAATGACCGTCATCGTGTGTGAATAGGGAAGGTACTGCACTATGTTTCGTTAGGTAAAAGATTATGTTTTGATGGGGAGCTTAGTAGAACTAACAAGATTCGAACCAAAGTGTATCAGTTCAAAGTAAATTGCAATTACGTAAACGAAAAAAAGGTCACAAGCCTAATTAGGTAAAGTGACACCAAGTCGTTATACTGCTCGTTAAGAAAATTAACTAATGAATATGGCTTTGCTTGTTACTACATTCTGTTTTGCAAACAGGACATGAAATAGTAGCACAATGTAGCAGTTCTTCGAAAAGTAGTTTACCGTCAACAACACAGATGGAATCTTAAAATGTTTGAGCAACTAACCGGCTCTCAATAACACTCACTATCTGTATTCAGAATAAGAAAGCTAATATTCATTACAAGTGATCAGTTACCGATGGAGGAGCACAAGTAATGTGGATGTGAGGAGCTATTACTAAGTAATTACACACGTCAAAAAAAGTTTTGCATCACCCCGATTCCCAGAGCTCTTGAAGATAGACGTTGACCGTGAGTATTGTATCACAGACACAGTCCCTTTGACTGATCAGAAATGTCACTAAACCCGTCCAAAGATGTAAACGCATGAGCAGCCCCTATTAGACAGAGGGGGTCCGACAGCCTATCAGTTCCAGTCATTCCACTATGAAGGAGGTACGCGGCTCGTGTTGTCTGTAGTTAAACCATACCTATACGGTCAATACCGCGGTTCGATCGCGTTCGAATTGTTACTCTGAGCCCGGAAGGGCTCTCAACAAGGGAAGTGTCCAGGCGTCTCAGAGTGAACCAAATGGCTCTGAGCACTATGTGACTTAACTTCTGAAGTCATCAGTCGCCTATAACTTAGAACTAATTAAACCTAACTAACCTAAGGCCATCACACACATCCATGCCCGAGGCAGGATTCGAACCTGCAACCGTAGCGGTCGCTCGGTTCCAGACTGTAGCGCCTAGAACTGCATGACCACTACGGCCGGCTCAGAGCGAACCAAAGCGATGTTGTTCGGACATGGAAAGATACAGAGAGACAGGAACTGTCGATGACATGCCTCGCTCAGGTCGCCCTAAGGTTAGTACTGCAGTGGATGACAGCTACCTACCGACTGTATCTCGGAGGAACCCTGACAGCACAGGACGTCGTGTTACGAGTCAAACTGTGCCCAGTAGGCTGCATGATGCGCAACTTCACTCTCGACGTCTATGGCGAGGGCCATCTTTGCAACCACGACCCCATCCAGCGCGGTACAGTTGGCCCCAACAACATGCCGAATGGACCGCTCAGGATTGGCATCACGTTCTCTTCACAGATGAGTGTCGCATATGCCTTCAACCAGACAATCGTCAGAGACGTGTTTGGAGGCAGCCCTGTCAGGCTGAACGCTTTAGACTCACAGCCCAGCGGGTGCAGCAAGGTGGAGGTTTCCAGAATGAGATTTTCACTCTGCAGCGGAGTGTGCGCTGATATGAAACTTCCTGGCAGATTAAAACAGTTTTAATCTGCCAGGAAGTTTCAAGGTGGAGGTTTTCTGATGTTTTGGGGTGGCATTATGTGGGGCCGACGTACGCCGCTGGTGGTCATGGAAGGCGCAGTAATGTCTGCCCGATACGTGAATGCCATCCTCCGGCCGATAGTGCAACCATATCGGTAGCATATTGGCGAGGCTGTCGTCTTCATGGTCGACTATTCGCGCCCCAGTCGTGCACATCTTGTGAATGACTTCCTTCAGAATAACGGCATCGTTCGACTAGAATGGACAGCATGGTCTCCAGACATGAACCCTATCACACATGCCTGGGATAGATTGAAAAGGGCTGTTTATGGACGACGTGACTCACCAACCACTCTGAGGGATCTACGCCGAATCGCCTTTGAGGACTGGGACAATCTGGACCAACAGTGCTGTGATGAACTTGTGGTTAGTATGCCACGACGAATACAGGCACGCATCAGTGCAAGAGGACGTGCTACTGGGTATTAGAGGTACCGGTGTGCACAGAAATGTGGACCACCACCTCTGAAGGTCTCACTGTTTCGTGGTACAACATGCAATGTCTGGTTTTCACGAGCAATAAACAGGACGGAAATGATGCTTATGTTGATCTCTATTGCAATTTTCTGTTCAGGTCCCGGAATTTTCCGAACCGAGGTGACGAAAAACTTTTTTTATGTGTGTATTTAAAAACACTGATACAGCAAAAATATGTAAACTGATATGGTAACCGGTATGGTCACTATACGTTCCCTTTGGGAAAGTATATTTCTTTGTACAAAATAGATCATAAATGAAACAATGAGTACCTCAGTCTGTTATGGTGTGAACAGCTGTAGCCAGACAACCGTTAAGAAAGAATGTTGAAATTTTGGTGCACTGATAAGGTAATAATGAGAAGGCTCTCCGGAGAATCGGCGAGGAAGGGAATATGTGGAAAACATCGACAAGTAGAAGGGGCAGAATGATAGGACATCCTTTGAGACATCAGGGAATTAAATCCATGGCACTGCATGGAGTTGCAGGGGGTAAAAACTTTAGAGGAAGACAGAGATTAGAATTCATCCAGTAAATAATTGAGGAGGTAGGTCGCAAGTGCTACTCTGAGATGAAGATGTTGGCACGGAGATGAATTCGTGGCAGAAGTGCAACAAACCAGTCAGAAGACTGATGAATAAAAAAACAAAAAAATTAACGAACACGATTGCTATTAAAGTGATTGCTGTACTTCGTAAGTACCTTAACTATAATAAAGATTGTAATACTGGCTCAATATTTATCAGAGGGACCAAGAAACCATTCTATCAGTTGACTAAGGTCAGAACTGAAAACTTCTGCCAAGACCCAATATGAAAACACTTCTGAACAGAAATACGTGTATATAAACGCTTTTACAAACCTATGCAGCAGGTACTCATTATGCTGACCCATAAACTGCAAAAGCCAATAACTGCTTATCAGTAATTAAAAACTAATTGAACACTTGAAAGTTACTACTACACAAAAGTTAATCAGTACTATTAAAGCAATTAATATTCTGTAGTTCAATAAAATAGGACACTCGGGTGTATAGCATCACTAGGAAAAGGATCCTGTCTAGGAAAATGACGCTGGAGCAGCCCCAGGTTTTCGAACACAAAGTTGAACTAAAATTAATTATTATTTGCTTGTAAACCAAATAATTGGTCCATGCAAGTAGATATAGTACTAAACTTTTACTTGAGATGCAGGTGGTGGTGGGGGCGATCTTCCGTGGCTAAAATAAAAGCGGCAAACATACTCATGGCTCTTGATATATATAAAAGCTCTGAAAATTATCTTCTTGGCGCCAGCATTTTGTAGTTCAGAGCCAACCAATTAATGCCATGAATAAGTAGCCAGTTATCTTCCACATCCGAGGCATTATTAATCAATCTTGCTGCTTTCCTAGCCTCATTCAGCGCACAAGATGTGGACAGTTTGCGTATTAACCACCGACTGACTGCAACAATGGTCCTTGCGGTTCTATCGCCAAATCCACTTTCCTATTCCCGCCATACGGGTTTCGTAGTGGAGGGACATCCCTCCAAGTTTTAAATAAGTACAAGCTTACGTGCAGTATGCAGGAACCAGTTCTAAGAACACCATTTTAAGAAAACAACGTTTAATCAAACATAGATTTGAAAATTAGTGCACAAATTAATTACAGGTACTTACACTGACAGGAAATATGTATAAACGTTCATATAGATGCTTGACAAAAGAACATAGTGACGCAGATGTCACATTAAGCATAAGAAGACAAAAATACGAAGAGATTACATGATATAGGTATACAATTACATGGTACAGGTATAGGCTATAGCATAGGTATGCTGTACAAAAGTTTTACAAGTCGAGCAAAGGATTAACACAGTTCCGTAGGTTTGATCGTTCAGGTGATCGTTGTATTAAATTTTGCCAGTTTTTTTCCTGAAGATTCTGACGCTCTTTCGTTTTTTAGTAACTTAATTGAAGCGCTGCAAAATCTATTAGTTCACTTCATTTACAAAGGTATGTGCTGTAAACAGATTGCTTCCAGACTAAGTACTCGCAGACTGTCTACTCCTGGACGACTTCACAGAAAAGACACAAGCAATATAATACTACAACTGCAGTTAGACATTGTTACTCGCATTCACGTTTCACAGATTCTCAATATCAGAAGCAATGACTCTGCTTCACATTTTTGTTCATTGCTTTGCATCATTTTTTGGACATGCTACTCTTTCCTACTATCCTCTGCCAGTTATTTTATCTTTCATCAGCGAACCCGGCAGCCCTTCACAATTGCTGAATATGTAAGTAGTGGGACAAAGTTTGTGCTGGCATATTTCGTTTGCACAGCGTGCATATATTCAGGGGCAAGCATAAATTCAGGAACAAATTATCGAGCCCCCGCCCCCCTCCTCTTAACTTATTGTTATGCTGATAGATTTATGACCTCCTGAGGGATGATTTATGATGCCCTGGGGATAATCTTTCCTTTTGAGATACCCTATCCCCACCCCCACCCCTCCGCCACCTTCTCCTCCCTCACCACTCTGGAAGAAGAAACACTTTTTCGTCACCCGTCCTCAGTTCAGTTCAGAGACACTTCTCCTACTCCTGGAAAAACCCCCAGCTCTCGCCTCCCCACCACCACTTCTCCCCCCCCCTCCCACAATTCCTCTCTCCTCGTCATCTGCAAATTGGCGGAAAAAGGATGTCATGTCACCAAATTCAAATCAGTGTTAATAAAAATATATTGCTCATTAGAATTTGCATATTATTTATTTGATCAGTTGGTGGGAGACAGGACTCCCCCACTTGGGTAGAACACACATCTGCACCCCCAACCCCACTTTCCATGACGCAGTAACTGCAAGCACCAAGGAATGCGATGAAGCCCGCATCTCGTGGTCGTGCGGTAGCGTTCTCGCTTCCCACGCCCGGGTTCCCGGGTTCGATTCCTGGCGGGGTCAGGGATTTTCTCTACCTCGTGATGGCTGGGTGTTGTGTGCTGTCCTTAGATTAGTTAGGTTTAAGTAGTTCTAAGTTCTAGGGGACTTATGACCACAGCAGTTGAGTCCCATAGTGCTCAGAGCCATTTGAAACATTTGAATGCGATGAAGTGCAGTATATTAGCTGCCATTTTGATTTTCCATCTCTCATCTGGGCATCAGGCATTGCATCTGCATGATGTGGAAGTCAGCCCCCTACTGAGGCTCTAGTTTCATTTACCACTGCCAGGTGGTGGCAGTGTTCCATTTGGCTCCCACCCCAAAATTACTCAATCTGTGTTCAGCTGTTGGACAGGAAGTATTTCACTATGGAGCACACATGTGATATTGATGAAAAAATTTAAACTGTTGTGGAGTACTATGCATTTTGCTCGATATTTTAGCTCATTTCAGTACTATGTTACTGCAGTGTCTCAGTATGAAGTCTCCCCGTGAGAAGATACCGTTATAATGTGTTCAGTTGACAAGATGTTGGTGTTGGATGTGGCGGAGTTTAATAAGTCTATTACATGTAAGCATACAGCTGTAGACTGTGTCTATAGCCTCCTTCACAGAGTATGGAATAAGGTAATAATAGATGCTGTGGGGTGAAAACTTAACAGCAAATAATGGTGATTGTCTGTGCTAGTGTGTTCATGTTTTTAAAATGACCTGTCAATCCACAGTGCAGGACATAACTTCACCCTTTTCTGCTAGTCCAGACAGAATGAACGAGAGGTGTTCACCTTTGTGTACAGGCCACAACTGAGCTAGTTCAAAATATAACCACCAGAGGGCACTTGAAATGGGTTTTGTACCCACCCCACTACCTACATCAGGAACCAATTGGAAAGCAGCATCTCCCTCCCCTCCCTGGAATTTGGTGGAACCAATAGGAATATGAAAGCATTATATATGATTATGTGATCGTGACATCGCTGGATATAAAATGGATGTGGTCTCAGTCACGGTTAGTCAGTGGGAGAACCATGAAGTGTCAGCAGTAACCGAAATCATCATCTACCTCTGCCTTGCAGAGAAAGTGTAAAACTAAGTATATGTGGATTAGTTCCATGTCTTTGTTGAACTCCATGTCTTTGTCTGTGGATGCTTATTGTTTCTCTGTCACTGTTCAGCGACCCCCAGCGTGTCCAGACTTGCAGCGCCCTCCAGCATGTCCAGACCTGCCACAACCTCAGGTGGGTCCAGGCCAGCAGTAGCCACCTCCAGCACTTTGGGACCTGTAACAACCTCCGGCCTCTCAGGGCCAGCAGCAGTAGCAACACTGTGGAATCCTGTAGCCCACCTGACAAACATGCTGGAACAGGAAAATGAGCTGTTATTGTCCATCCTGCTCGTTGATTTGTGGAAGGAAGACACCCAGCCAACCCGCAAATCTCAGGAGAGCTGTGCTGGGGGCCCTACACCACACAGTGCAGGTCAGTACTGGTCTCTAACATACCCACCACCCCAGAACATGTGAATGACAAGTTGCTGAGTCCCCCTAGTGCTCTACTACTTTTCACTTCAACACATAATTTATCAGCTAGCAGCTGGAAGCGTTTAAATACTACACTCCTGGAAATTGAAATAAGAACACCGTGAATTCATTGTCCCAGGAAGGGGAAACTTTATTGACACATTCCTGGGGTCAGATACATCACATGATCACACTGACAGAACCACAGTCACATAGACACAGACAACAGAGCATGCACAATGTCGGCACTAGTACAGTGTATATCCACCTTTCGCAGCAATGCAGGCTGCTATTCTCCCATGGAGACGATCGTAGAGATGCTGGATGTAGTCCTGTGGAACGGCTTGCCATGCCATTTCCACCTGGCGCCTCAGTTGGACCAGCGTTCGTGCTGGACTTGCAGACCGCGTGAGACGACGCTTCATCCAGTCCCAAACATGCTCAATGGGGGACAGATCCGGAGATCTTGCTGGCCAGGGTAGTTGACTTACACCTTCTAGAGCACGTTGGGTGGCACGGGATACATGCGGACGTGCATTGTGCTGTTGGAACAGCAAGTTCCCTTGCCGGTCTAGGAATGGTAGAACGATGGGTTCGATGACGGTTTGGATGTACCGTGCACTATTCAGTGTCCCCTCGACGATCACCAGTGGTGTACGGCCAGTGTAGGAGATCGCTCCCCACACCATGATGCCGGGTGTTGGCCCTGTGTGCCTCGGTCGTATGCAGTCCTGATTGTGGCGCTCACCTGCACGGCGCCAAACACGCATACGACCATCATT
The DNA here is from genome assembly GCF_021461395.2 of Schistocerca americana. NCBI lineage: Eukaryota > Metazoa > Arthropoda > Insecta > Orthoptera > Acrididae > Schistocerca > Schistocerca americana. The sequence goes on along the minus strand of NC_060130.1, from coordinate 375,448,479 downwards.
GGCACCAAGGCAGAAGCGACTCTCATCGCTGAAGACGACACGTCTCCATTCGTCCCTCCATTCACGCCTGTCGCGACACCACTGGAGGCGGGCTGCACGATGTTGGGGCGTGAGCGGAAGACGGCCTAACGGTGTGCGGGACCGTAGCCCAGCTTCATGGAAACGGTTGCGAATGGTCCTCGCCGATACCCCAGGAGCAACAGTGTCCCTAATTTGCTGGGAAGTGGCGGTGCGGTCCCCTACGGCACTGCGTAGGATCCTACGGTCTTGGCGTGCATCCGTGTGTCGCTGCGGTCCGGTCCCAGGTCGACGGGCACGTGCACCTTCCGCCGACCACTGGCGACAACATCGATGTACTGTGGAGACCTCACGCCCCACGTGTTGAGCAATTCGGCGGTACGTCCACCCGGCCTCCCGCATGCCCACTATACGCCCTCGCTCAAAGTCCGTCAACTGCACATACGGTTCACGTCCACGCTGTCGCGGCATGCTACCAGTGTTAAAGACTGCGATGGAGCTCCGTATGCCACGGCAAACTGTCTGACACTGACGGCGGCGGTGCACAAATGCTGCGCAGCTAGCGCCATTCGACGGCCAACACCGCGGTTCCTGGTGTGTCCGCTGTGCCGTGCGTGTGATCATTGCTTGTACAGCCCTCTCGCAGTGTCCGGAGCAAGTATGGTGGATCTGACACACCGGTGTCAATGTGTTCTTTTTTCCATTTCCAGGAGTGTAGTATAGAAGCATCAGTGGAAAGTGAGTGGCGTGTTGTTTTAGAGGTTGAAGTTGCATGAGGAAATGTGTATACGGAGTTGGAATGAGATGAACAGTGTAACACTTTCTATCATGTCTGCAGTAATTATACGATGGAATATGCCATTCGATTGGAAGTTTGTCGAGAATAATACCATCTCCTATAATGTGTCCCCTATCGTACATTTTATGCTATTATACTGTCTGTGCTCTGTGGACTCCATTATACAGGCAATCGTTTTGTGTTGCAGGAAAACCAAGCCATTTAACTAGCGCTCTATTCCCTTGACTACTTATGACATTCACAAATGTGGTTTTGAGCTTTTCTGCATTTTCTCCATGTAAAAGCATTCCGAAATTTCAGTGCCACTGCTATCCTTTAAGATGTAACTTCTGGAACTTGTTCTCTACGTTTTGGAAACTGTGAAAGTCTCACTCGACCAGTTTGGGACTATGACTTCTCAAATGCTGTCTTGTGTTTTGAGGTACATGCCAAATCACCCACATTTAATCTCTGTTCATGTGGATCCAGCATTTTAATGTCATAGTTAACCATATCTTGGAGTCCATTATCACGAACATCGACCGATTTCATTTTTATTGCGCTATATTTGGTTCGATTACACTGCGCAATTACACTGAAGAGTTAAAGAAGCAGGTACACTTGCCCAATATCGTGTAGGGCCCCCACGAGCAAGAAGAAGTGCCGTAACACAACATGGTACGGACTTGACTAATGTCCGTAGTAGTGCTGGAGGAAATTGACACCATGAATCCTGCAGGGCTGTCCATAAATCGGTAAGAATACGAGGGGGACGAGATCTCTTATGAATAGCACTTTGCAAGGCATCCCAGACATGCTCAATAATGTTCACGTCTGGGGAGTTCGGTGGCCAGCGAAAGTGTTTGAACTCACAATAGTGTTCCTGGAGCCACTATGTAGCAATTATGGACGTGTGCGGTGTCGCATTGTCCTGCTGTAATTGCGCAAGTCTGTCGAAATGCACAATGAACTTGACTGGATGCTGGCGACCAGGCAGGATGCTTACATATGTGTCACCCGTCAGAGTCGTATCTAGACGTATCAGGGGTCCCATATCACTCCAATTGCACACGCCCCACACCATTACAGAGCCTCCACCAACTTGAACGGTTCCCTGCTGATATGCAGTGACCATAGATTCATGAGGTTGTCTCCATACCTGTAAACGTCCGTCTGATCGATACAATTTGAAACGTGACTCATCTGACCAGGCAACATGTTTCCAGTCATCGACAGTCCAGTGTCGGAGTTGACGAGCCCAGGCGAGGTTAAAGCTTTGTGTTATCCAGTATATGAGGGGGCCCTTGGCTCAGTTAGCACGTATCGTTGATGTTTCGTTGAATGGTTTGCAGGCTGACACTTATTGATGGCCCAACATTGAAATCTGTAGCAATTTGAGAAAGTGTTGCATTTCTGTCACACTGAACGATTCTCTTCAGTCGTCGTTAGTACCGTTCTTGCAGGATCTTTTTCCAGCCGCAGCGATGTCGGAGATTTGACGTTTTACCGGATTCCTGATATTCACGGTACTCTCGTGAAATGGTCGTAAAGGAAAATCCCCACTTCATCGATACCTCAGAGATGGTGTGTCCCATCGCTCGTGCGCCGTCTATAACACCACGTTACAAATCACTTAAATCTTAATAACCTGCCATTGTAGCAGCAGTAACCGATCTAACAATTGCGCCAGATACTTGTTGTCTCATATAGGGGTTGCCGACCCCTAACGCCCTATTCTGCCTGTTTACATATCTCTGTATTTGAATATGCATGCCTATATTAGTTTCTTTGACACTTCAGTGGATATCTGGTAGGATATCTGTACATTTGTATGGTCCGTGAAGATTAAAACGCATCCACATTTGACCTTTTATTGTTCTGTTCAAATGTTCTATGATACTCGCCTTCTCATAGGTGAATGTAGAGTAGTGACGTATTCCATTCCATTGCATCACAGTCCTGAAATATCTATTGTAAAACTCTCCAGCATGATCGGTTTTCAAGTTGTCCAGGCATCGATTGATCCCTATCTGCAACAAATGCTCAAATGGCACCCTGACATCTCTCCCGTTTATTTAATAGGTAACGCCCAGGAAAATTTGGTGTATGTATCAATACACGTTACAGCGTATTTGTTTGAAAGCTATAACGAGACTTGCATAATCCCTTATTAACTGTTTTGGGATTCTGGAATATGTTTGACTCAAATAAAATACTCAACACCCATAAGACGCCCAAACGGAAATATCGTAGAATTTGATCCTCGTTTTCCACAATAACATCGTGAAATACGAACATGATGTTTGGCTATACTTTTTCTAGGGGAGGGATTTGGCCGCTTTGATTGAATGTCGTGTATGTTACATCATCTACACCCTGCGGTAACTGGTAATTAGGCTGAAACAGTGTTTTTGAAAATACACGTAAGTGCTCAAAGAGGACTCCAAATGGTTCAAAGGGCTCTGAGCACTATGGGACTTAACATCTGAGGTCATCAGTCCCCTAGAACTTAGAACTACTTACACCTAAGTAACCTAAGGACATCACACACACCCATGTCCGAGGCAGGATTCGAAACTGCGACCGTAGCGGTCGCGCGGTTCCAGATTGAAGCGCCTGGAACCTCTCGGCCACAACGGGCGGCCAAAGAGGACTCCATCCGCGTGTGTTAGTAGTGACATGAGAACATTTGTCTTGCTGCAGTTGGATGGACCCACAATTATTGCTCAGGTGTTATTCAGAAGGAGTATCCCATTCTTCTTCTCCTTCTTCCTCTGCTCTTCTTCTGCACCATTAGAGGACCAGTCACAACAAAGTCATTTTTTTTTCACCCACCTTGCCACGGTACCGACCACATCAGTTTTTGGTGTGCAATGTGGTTTTATAGAAAAATGAACACTTGTAATAATAATAATAATAATAATAATAATAATAATAATATCTGTAGCCGCTGTAGCACAAATATCTTACCGACTGAGCTACAATGGCTACACCTTACATTGTATAATGACAGGGTAGTTATGTAAGAAAAACAACAAGATCTGTGACAATATATTTTTATTTGCGGATTAGCAGTGGTATACATCAGTAAAAATTCAGTGGTTCAGTCTTCACAACAGTACAATATTTAGGAAATGATGCTTCCTTGTATGCACAGAATTAAACGTATATTTCTCTGAAACTGATGAGTGTTCCTTCAGCTTCTTCTTCTGACACCATATTGATGCAGTGTTCTAAATCGTCTGCTTGCACATTATACATACAGTGATAGTTGCCAATGTATTTATACACAGTTTGAATACACAACAACCCACGGTTCATTCTTTCCAACACAAAGGATAGCGTAGGCCAAACAAGTCTGTAAGAGTGTAGTGCTCTCGTAAATGGGTCCATCTCTAGACCTCAAGATGACTGTCACTTCATCGCACAATGATGTTATAGATAGGCCAGCACAGTAAATGTCTTGGGGTGGATGAGATGGAGAATACTCGGTGGTCATCTGTTGATTGATGTAGGGTTCTGCATTACACAGTTCATCCCATTCCAATTCCGTAAACTGCACATTAACACTTCTCGATGCATTTTCGATCTCTAACACAACATGTCAGTCACTGTCCACGATGTTTTTATGCAAATATTTGAACGCTTTGAACTGCTAGCTGTTAAATTATAAGCTAAAGTGAAAAGCAGTAGAGTACTGGGGGGAATCGGAAGCGTCTCATCTACCACATCAACACTCTATGCTTGCAATAACACCAGAATAATCTGGGATGGTGCGTATGCCAGACACCAGTACTGAACTGTGCTTAATGGTGTAGGGCTCCCAGCACACTAAGAGTTGGGGACTGGTTGGATGTCTTCAAAAATGGTTCAAATGGCTCTGAGCACTATGGGACTCAACATCTTAGGTCATAAGTCCCCTAGAACTTAGAACTACTTAAACCTAACTAACCTAAGGACATCACATACACCCATGCCCGAGGCAGGATTCGAACCTGCGAGCGTAGCAGTCCCGCGGTTCCGGACTGCAGCGCCAGAACCGCTAGACCACCGCGGCCGGCTGGATGTCTTCCTTACACAAAACAATGAGCGGGATGAATAATAGCAGGTCATTTTCCTGCTTCAACATGATGGTCAAGTGGGCTACAGGTTTCCACAGTGCTCCTGCCATTGCTGCCCCCGAGTTTGTTGCAGGTCCTATTGTACCGGTGGTGGGTACTGCTGGCCTGGACCCACCAGAGGCTGTTGCAGGCCTGGACATGCTGGACGGTGCTGCCAATCTGGACACGCCTGGAGGTCACCGAACAAAGACGAAGAAACAATAAACATCCACATAAAAAGACATGGAGTTCAACAAAGACATGGAATTAAACCACATACACTTACCTTTACGCTTTTTCTGTGAGGAGGGGGCGCTTGACGATCTTAGGTGCTACTGATGCTTCATGGCTCTACCACTGACCAGCTACGACTGAAACTGCATCCTTCTCATATCCAGTAATGTGATGATCATATGACCAGATGTAGTGTTCCCACATTCCCATTGGTTCCCACCAATCTTCAGATGGGGCAAAGGGGGATGCTGCTTCCTACTTGTTCCCAAGGGAAGTGGTGGAAGAAAACAAAACCCATTTAAAGCGCCCTCTGGTGGTGATATTGTGAGCTAGCTCAGTTGAGTCCCATAAACTAAAGTGAAAACACCTTTGGTTCATTGTGTCTGGGAAGGTGGAATAGTGTAAATTTGTCTCCTGCACTACGAACTGACAATCCATTTCAAAACACATGAACAGCTACAGCACAGGCAGTAGTATCTATGAATTACAAAATGTATCTTCAGCCCATTCCACTTCATCGCTGTTATTTGCTGAAAAGTTTTCACCTCACAGCATCCTTTACCACCTCCTTCCATTCCTTGACCAGGAGGCTATGGACGCCGTCCTCAGTTGTATGCTTACATGTAATAGACTTATTAAACTCCTCCATGACCAACACCAACATCTCGTCAATTGAACACATTATGATAGTATCTTCTCAGAAGGAGACTACACGCAGAGACACTGCAGTAACGTAGTTTTGAACTGAGCTGAATCATCCAGAAAAATGCATCCTATACCACAACGTCTTTTTTCATAATCGTCACTGGAAGTCTCCATAGTGAGATCCTTCCTGTCCGACAGCTCAACACAGACTGAGTGATTTAGGGGTGGAAGCCAGTTGTAATACTGTCGCCACCCAGCAGTGGCATGTAGAAGTAGAGCATCAGTATGGGCCCGACCTCTGCAGTGCCTGGTGCCTGGACAACAGACGTGTGTGGACGATCCCAAATCATGGGTAATATATCGCACTTTATTCCATTCCTTGATGCTTGCAGTTATTTGGCGGCAGCTGCAACTCGAGTCCGAATATGCACATCTTCTTCCTGCCTATTATGAACATTTCAGTGCAACTTATGGATGTGTTTCAGGTGGCTGAACAGACCAATCCTGGCATAAAACATACGTCCACATACACCGCACTGAATGGTTTGAGGAGGTCGGCGCTGTAACTGACGGAGCTTCCCTGCTTGTCACTTGGCCTTTTCGAGACTGCGGCATTCTCCTTCAAAAAAGTTGACAACGCCGTTGTTTGAATGTTTATGCTGTTGCCATCATGATTTGTTTTACTGGTCCTTGAAGCGCTTGAGAGGGTCCCCATGAGGTCTACTGCCAGAGCAGAGTTCGCCCTAAAGGATTCGGCACGGAGGCATTGTATCACTCATGTGATGAACATATCTTTACCATGTCAGTTGATGAGTGATGATGGTTGCCTCAGTGCTGCATAAATGCGCTTTGTTGACAATTGCAGTGCAGGCCACATGGTCCTCCCACTTAATTTTCAAAATGTATTTGACTTTTTGTTTGTGCACCCTTGTGTCGCTTGTCTGAGTGTCTCTGCAAGTTCCTTAATGAGGACAGCAGCGTCCATTATGCGACCAAGCAGTTCATGTCGTGTATTCATCTTTCATTTGTACCCCTTAGACTTGACTCTACCCTATAAACAAAAATTTAATGGCTTAAGGTATGGTGATCTTGGTGACTAGTTAATTGTACTACCATGACCAACGCAGCGATTACGTTAAGTGCGGTTGAGATGTTCTCTCACACGTCTGGCAAAATGTGGAGGGAGGCCGTCATGCTGGAAGTACAGTGCAGTCCACGTGGGCAAAGGAACGTCCTCAAGACGACCATCTAACGATTTTCCAAAAACTGCAAGTAATTCTGTCCCGCCATTCGCTGTTCTAAGATGACTGGGCCCATAAGTATGTTACCAAACACGCCGCACCAAACACTGGTCGAGAAACAAACTTGGATATCGGATGCCACTATAGTGTGTAATTTTTTCAGAAGACATCGATAATTCATAGTATGAAGGCTTTCACGACCGGATGAAATATCTTCTGGTAAACCTTGCGGGATGTAAGGTCGTGGTCCATGAAACTCTTTAGCTCCTAACGTTTCGTCCAGTGCTTCGCTGGACATCTTCAGAGGGGTGTTTCTCTTCCGGTGAGTCTTGCCGACTGACGGGTCGGACGTCTGAGAGCGACTTATGAGATTTTTAGAAAAATAACGCACACAGACAGATACTTACATAAAAACTCTAACCACCATCCAAAACAAAAAAGAGGTGTGATTACAAGTCTCGTTGACAGAGCCAGACGGATTTGCACGCCGGAGTATCTAGACGACGAATTAAAACATCTGAAGCACGCTTTTGAGAAAAATGGCTACTCAAAGAAAGAAGTAAGCAGAATTCTGCACCCAAACAACAAAAAGCTTAAGGACAAGTCCGAAAAACGATGGAAGAATACAGTCTCTCTCCCTTTTATAAAGAAAGTAACGGATCAGATTGGAAAGATTTTAAGTAAACATGATATTAGACCTGTTTTTAGACCAACGAAGAAAATTTGTCATGTTCTTCGGTCTGTAAAAGATAAACGCGCTCCTCTATCAGCCAGTGGCGTATATAAAATTCCGTGTACATGTGGTAAAGTTTATGTTGGAACAACAAAAAGAAGCGTAAATACACGGTTAAAAGAACACAGAAGTCTTTGCCGATTAGGAAAAACAGATAAATCGGCTGTAGCAGAACACGCTTTTCAGCCAGGAAATCATCAAGTGAAGTTTTCCGAAACAAAAATTTTATCTACGACGACGAACTATTACCCACGGCTTTGTAGAGAAGCAATTGAAATATATAAACATAGGGATAATTTTAATCGGAAAGAAGAGACCATGAAACTTAGTGATATTTGGACAGTAGCACTACAGAATTGCTAGACAGTTTTATCCGTGACAAGGTTACGATCGATAGTTAAGTTTTATCTCTGACAAAGGTTATCTCTGCATACCACGTGTAACTCTGGTCACGCCCACTTTCTACGATACGTAAGTCGCTCTCAGACGTCCGACCCGTCAGTCGGCAAGACTCACCGGAAGAGAAACACCCCTCTGAAGATGTCCAACGAAGCACTGGACGAAACGTTAGGAGCTGAAGAGTTTCATGGACCACGACCTTACATCCCGCAAGGTTTACCAGAAGATACATCGATAATTATTGTGTGTTCTGTTGATTCCATTCCGTGTAAACGTAGCTTCATCAGTGAATAGTATTAATGTAAGCAAAAGACGATTGTCATTTAATGAAGGAGAAAATTCAAGTCACGTGGTATTGTCACCAATGTGAAAGGGTTACAAATTTTCTACATGTAATGTTCGCCATATACATGTTCATGGGATACGATACGTGCCATCATCGTCTGCTGGTAGAAGGAGTACACTGTACCATTTCAACAATGTGATATGTTTCTGCACTGGTTGTTGAACCATACGTTCAGAAGAAAAATGGGAACTTGTAGGAATACTTGCTTCACACAATGTACTGAAAACTGTGGTAAACACTCCACGAACGGGAATTCTAGGTGCCGGAAAGCGTCGACCGTATCCTTCGACAGCAGCAGGAGCAGTACTCCCACAAGCCGTACATACACTATGGTTCAAATGGCTCTAAGCACCATGGGACTTAACATCTGAGGTCATCAGTCCCCTAGAACTTAGAACTACTTAAACCCAACTAACCTAAGGACATCACACACATCCATGCCCGAGGCAGGATTCGAACCTGCGACCGTAGCAGTAGCGCGGTTCCAGACTGTAGCGCCTAGAACCGCTCGGTCACCCTGGCCGGCGCATTCATGGTGCTGGAGCCACTGTGAAGACCACATTGGTGAACGATTTTCAGCTAACTTCAGTTACCGTTGGCGATAGAACTACATCTCTCTGAATCCCGCCATCTGAAGGTAAGTTTATGACTCTCGTCTCTGCATATGCTCTCACCTTGAATGCTGATGTAGACACTAAAGATAAATTCTATAACCTGATAACCAGAGCCATCACGAAAGTAACTCTCGAGACAAGCTCTTATTACTTGGAAATTTCAGTGCCAGAGTTGGAAGGATCATCAACTATGGAGCAATTTGATGGAGAAACCAGGATTTGGCAACTGCAATTGAACAACAGTTGTAATGTGACATGTACAATAATGCTTAGAGACTGATTTCTCAACACTTTCACGTACTTGAGGCACATTTTCCCATTTATTAATCTCCTTAATACGTAATTGAATTGTAGCCACCGCAGATAATTTTTTTTAAGTCCCCAACTATGCGGTATTACGTCGTTCAAGAAAATATCAGATTCTGTGAAACAGTATGTGCCAACTGTACAAACCTCCCGAAGTCAAAACCCTCTAGACAAGGAAATGAAAACGGGTGATATATAAGGTCTTAGTAGCAATGTACGGACTTCCTCAAATGGATGGATAACAAGCTAGTTTACCTACTGACTAATTTTATTTCCCAAATACCACAGGAGAATTAATTAAAAAGCGAGGGGAAAACTTGCACTTACAGATATATGAACTGATCCAGTTGATGTGGAAGAATGAAACATGGCTATATGAATGGAAATTGGCCACAATACGCTCAATATACAAAAAGGCAAGCAAAATGAAATGTGGTAACTACAGAGGTACTAAATGAAAAGAACTAGTTTGCTTTTGTTCTACAGCATTCCTTTTATTGTGTTAACCGGTTTTCGGCTTACAAGGGCACTGTTGGCTGAAACATTTATGAACCATTTTGAACAACATTTTCTGGAAAAAAAACTTTGAGTGCAAATATCAAATACTGGTTTAGATATGTGGATGATGTTCTCTGTGTGTGGACTGGTACTACAAGACAACTCAACACTTTTTGAAAAACCTAAACAGTCAACATAAAATTATTCAGTTCACAATGGAGATTGCCAAAAAAATCCATAAACTTCTCAGACCACACCACTGACATCAGTATACAGACACATTATTTCAAAATTTATAGGAAAACTACAACTACAGACACTGTAATACCTTCTTGCTCACAACACCCCAAAGCTCATAAACATGCAGCCTTTCATTCAATGGTACACCAACTCACATCTGCCCCATGTCCACAGATGATTTCAAAGATAGATACAATAAAATTTATTTCCACAGCAAATGGCTGCAGTCCAGTCCTTATTGACCCCATCTTGCATAGGAAACAAAAATGGAAACGTATACCCCTCCTCTATGCCCCATCTGCTTCTCCATCCACTGTCTGCAACAAATGGTGTACATTATCATATCTAGGAGAGGTATCACAGATTGTAGCCCAAGCACTGAAAGCCTGCAAGTATAAACTTTCCTACTGTGTTAATAACACAACACACTAGTATATTTTCAATAGCAAATATGAGATCTAGTTATTAGCCAACAGTGGGGCATACAAAATTACCTGCTCTGATCGTGAAAAATTTTACATTTGTCAGTTAGGCAGAGGCTCATCAACTGGGCTGGCTGAACACGAACACAGCTGTGACCGAGCGGTTTTAGGCGCTTCTGTCTGGAACCGTGCTGCTGAAACGGTCGCAAGTTTGAATCCTGCCCCGGGCATGGATGTGTGTGATGTCCTTAGGTTAGTTAAGTTTAAGTAATTCTAAGTCTAGGGGACTGATGACCTCAGATGTTAAGTCCCATAGTGCTCAGAGCCATTTGAACCACTGGAACTGACAATGGACAAATCTCAGTCTTCTTCCCGCCACACCGCACGGCAGAATACAACTAAAGGAGTAACAGACATGCTTTTGATAATGGGTAAATACTGTTATGATTTTCTTGTACTGGAATGTTGTTTAACATTTGTTACTGCAGCAGAGATTCCTGGCAAGATTCTGTAATACGAATGTTATTTTTTTAGGCACATGGAATGAAGTTGCCAGCGAGACTGCTCAGGTTTACGCCGAAAGGTATGCGGAACGAATAAGGAGGTAGCCTTGTTTCAGACTGTTGCATCACGAGCTCGAGACCCTCGTGATTTGCCGCCATAGAAACATGCCTTTGCGAAATCGAAACAATGCTGTCGTGTTGAATATGGTAGAATCAAACAGGCACGATGCTCTAATAAATATCTGAACGGTATTATAAATACTGAATAAACGGCCAAGATCGCTAAAATCATTTATTCATATAGATAACCACTTTTGGCAATTCTCTGTTGCCACCTTCGTATCTATGTTTCCATTAGTACACAATCTTCTTCAGTACAGTAAGTGGTGCTGTTTGTACGTAGATGCTGGTATCATGAGCTGTAGTAGAGGTCGCCATGTCAGTTTTAAAGTAACAGCTATGTACGCACATTTTATTGTTCAGTGATACGTGCATACGTAGTTGTTATTTTTTTGTATGGAGTCTCATTCTGTCCTCAGTCCACTTTGTCCCTGGTTTCTTTGTGACTTCATTCTCTGACCTAACATTCCATTTGTATATTTTGTCTCTGTCCTGAACTTCTACTGGATCGATTTGTGCATTGGTAGGTCAAGTTTGACTTGTGTGATCCATGGTATTGTTGGTCTCACACCTTGTATGTACGTCAGAATTCTGTTAGTGAATCTTGTTGGTGGTAGCCTGCTGATGTGCCCATAGAACTTTAACTTTCTTTTTCTGACATGTGCTGCTAGGTTTGACATCTTCTCTGTTGTTTTCCTGGAAATTATATGTACGCTATATCCCTTCGAATGTTTATTAGAGCATTGTGTCTATTTGCTTGTACATATACAACACAACAGCAACAGCATTGTGTCGATTTCGCAAAGGCATGTTTCGATGGTCGTAAATCACCAGAGTCTCGAGCACGTTACTGTATTTTACGGAATATAAGAAGCTACGAACTATAAGACCCACCTTAATTTTAAGCAGTTTTTTTAAATAACATAGTTACTATTTTTATTTTTAGATTGCAAACCCTGACTAAAAAAAAAATCTTAATTTATAAAACCGAAATGATCTTTGAAATCCCTGAAAATCGTCACCTGAACTTTCTTCTTCTTCTTTTTCTTCCCCTTTGTCATCATCATTGTCCTACTCATATACAAGCTGGTCTTCACTGCCATCGAGAGCGTTGCTTATGCCGCGCTTCTTGAAATATTTAACAATAATATTTTCTCCCACTCTAGCCACGAATGTTTTATCCACTGACACACTTGTTTGATTGTAGGTCGTTTTAAAGCTCCCTTCGGCGTGAATTGATATTAGGTTTCATCCATCATCCATATTTTACATTCCTTTGCATATAACCTTTAAACGGTTTATTTATCAAGACATCAAGATGTTGCAATTGTGAAGTAAGTCCTCCCGGAATAACAGCAAGCTCTGCATTTCCCTGTATCAATTTCTCTTCTAGCACAAGAAGAGAACTCTTCTTCAGTAAAGCTCTCTCCTACACTCTATTAATCCATAATTCCATACCAGCCTCGTCCATCCAATCTTTTTCACGTACGTGAACGACAACAGCTGGCTGTATTTCAGAAGTTTTTGACATTGTTTGCGCTTGAAAATGGTTATTGTATTAAGTTTAGTACCGTCAACACAACATGAAAGGATAACAGTGTAGTGCATTTATTTTCATGGTCACTTGTTTTTACAGTTACAGTTTTTATAGCAACTTTCATGGCAACAGTTCTGTTATTCAGCACATCAAATGTCAGAGGAGTTTCGTCCATATTCGCTATTTGGCTTTCTTCCACACGAGTTTCTCTTTCGATGTTGAATAATAGAGAGATGGAAAGATTATTTTCTCTTCATATTATTGTGGCGTTTTTCAGATATTTTGGATTTGTTTTGCATGCTAAGTCCATGCTTTATAAACATGTAGCAACAGCCATCTCCATCCTTAAAGTCTGTCAAGTTCCACTGTAGCGCTGGAATACGAGCGTGTATTTCAATCACTTTTGTATTAATTCCAACGCCATTTTGACGGTGTCGTTTAATCCATTGTAATAAGTCATCAAGTTTTGGCCATTTTGTATTCAGTCCTCTATTTGCACATTTAGTCTTCCTCTTTTTTTTAGTTCTTCTTTACTATCCCGCAATTGGAGAATGGTTTTTTTTTCTCTTGGTGGAATGCTGAAATGACGTTCAACTGCTCGTTTCCATGTTCTTCTGCATATGCTATTACTTTCAATTTACAGCCCGTATAATATGGATACCTTTTTTTCCATTACGAAACTGGCTACTAACAAAAATATTGTGCTGTTACCGGTAACGCAGATCATTTTCAACTTAGTTTCAGTGGCACCATTGACTGCAATGACGAATCATGGGCTAGACAATGTTCTGGGTTTGTGATGGCAGGAGGGAGACAGTGTTAGCAACCTTGTGAATCCTAGAAACCCACGTTCGTCACATCGGTACACTGCTCCAGCCTGTTGAATCCAATATTGCCAGATAAAGATAGGTTTCCCGTGACATCGAATATAGGATCGTTTTTAAGACTGGCGGGAATTTTAAATCAAACTCTGGACATTCTTATATTAATTTCGAGTATAAGGTGCACCGAAACTGTGAAGCCAATTTTTCGAATAAGACAGTGCGTCTAATAGTCAGTAAAATACGGTATACTACTACAGCCGCAAACGTGTTGCACAAGGCTGTCTTTATTATCGTCCCGCATACCTTTAAGCGTGCAGCCGCGCTGCCTCTCAGACAACCACATTCTATATGCCTACACAAATACACTACTGGCCATTAAAATTGCTACACCAAGAAGAAATGCAGATGATAAACGGGTATTCATTGGACAAATATATTATTCTAGAACTGACATGTGATTACATTTTCACCCAATTTGGGTGCATAGATCCTGAGAAAACAGTACCCACAACAACCACCTCTGGCGGTAATAACGGCCTTGATAGGCCTGGGCATTGAGTCAAACAGAGCTTGGATGGAATGTACAGGTACAGTTGCCCATGCAGCCTCAACACGATACCACAGTTCATCAAGAGTAGTGATTGGCGTATTGTGACAAGCCAGTTGCTCAGCCACCATTGACCAGACGTTTTCAGTTGGTTAGAGATCTGGAGAATGTGTTGGCCAGGGCAGCAGTCGAACATTTTCTGTATGCAGAAGCGCCCGTACAGGACCTGCAACATGCGGTCGTGCATTATCCTGCTGAAATGTAGAGTTTCACAGGGATCGAATGAAGGGTAGAGCCACGGGTCGTAACACATCTGAAATGTAACGTCCACTGTTCAAAGTGCCGTCAATGCAAACAAGAGGTGACCGAGACGTGTAACCAATGGCACCCCACCCATCACGCCGCGTGATACGCCAGTATGGCGATGACGAATACACGCTTCCAATGTGCGTTCACCGCGATGTCGCCAAACACGGATGCGACCATCATGATGCTGTAAACAGAACCTGGATTCATCTGAAAAAATTACGTTTTGCTATTCGTGCACCCAGGTTCGTCGTTGAGTACACCATCGCAGGCGTTCCTGTCTGTGATGCAGCGTCGAGGGTAACCGCAGCCATCGTCTCAGAGCTGATAGTCCATGCTGCTGCAAACGTCGTCGAACTGTTCCTGCAGATGGTTGTTGTCTTGCAAACGTCCCCATTTGTTGACTCAGGGATCGAGACGTGGCTGCACGATCCGTTACAGCCATGCGGATAAGATGTCTGTCATCTCGACTGCTAGTGATACGAGGCCGTTGGGATCCAGCACAGTGTTCCGTATTACCCTCCTGAACCCACCGATTCCATATTCTGCTAACAGTCATTGGATCTCCACCAACGCGAGCAGCAATGCCGAGATACGATAAACCGCAATCGCGATAGGCTACAATCCGAGCTTTATCAAAGTCGGAAACGTGACGGTACACATTTCTCCTCCTTACACGAGGCATCAAAACTACGTGTCACCAGGCAACGCCGGTCAACTGCTGTTTGTGTATGAGAAATCGGTTGGAAACTTTCCTCATGTCAGCACGATATAGGTGTCGCCACCGGCGCCAACCTTGTGTGAATGCTCTGGAAAGCTAATCATTTGCATATCACAGCATCTTCTTCCTGTCGGTTAAATTTCGCGTCTGTAACATGTCATCTTCGTGGTGTAGCAATTTTAATGGCCAATAGTGTAACATTCGTATTACAGAATCTTACCAGAAAGGTCTACGATAGCAACAACAGTTAAACAGCATTCTAAAAACTAAACGTCTCCCGAAGAGACCATGAAGGCCCAACGGTACCAACCGACCGCCGTGTCATTCTCAGACCACAGGCATCACTGGACGCGGATATGGAGGAATACCTGGTCATCACACCGCTTTCCCGGCCGTTAGTCAGTTTACGAGACCGGAGCCGTTACAAGTATCTCCTCAGCTTGCCTCACAAGGGCTGAGTGCACCGAGCTTGCCAACAGCGCTCGGCAGACTGGATGGTCACCCATCCGAGTGCTAGTCCACCCGACAGCTCTTATCTTCGGTGATCTGACGGGAACCGGTGTTACCACTGCAGCAAGGCCGTTGGCCCAAACAGCATTCTAATACAAGAAAAATCATAGCAACACTCACCCATTATCAAGAGCATGTCTGTTACTTCTTCAGGCGTACATGCGTTGTATTCTCTAGTGCGTACAGTACCAGCTCCTATGTCGTATAGCATTTGTCATTTCAGTAAGATTGTTCGCCATGTGTTCCTTGCCGACATGCTCCTTCTCTTCTGGTGTGCAGCCCTGTCCAACGCTGTCTGCTACCGGCACGTAACAGCTCAATTCACTCGCTGCTGGAACACTGGTTATTCTTTGTGTTTTGCTGCCCCTGTTCATACACATCGCTAAACCGAATTTCACACTATATTAGTTTTGAGACCCCAATATGTCTCACTGTCGAAATAATTTCTTCGTCGGTAAAGATATCTTCCCAACATGAGTGTATGGCATCGAGGCATTATTAATCGGATTTCATAACAGTGGTGGATTGGACAGAAGGTAAACTAAGACGGAGATGGACAGGTGATATAATATTCGTCCAGCTGTTGTTCGTAGACGTCCGCCTATGTAGCTGAGTGGTCCAGGCCAGCTGACTCTCATGCGTGGGACTGGTGCTTCATTTGTCCTTCGTTGGAGGACTAAAACTGGGTGCATTCTGCCTCGTGAGGACGATTGAGGAGCTTCTTGATTGAGAAGTAGCGGCTCCAGGTCACAAAAGCTGACAACGGCAGGAGTACAGTGTGCTGACTGCAAGCCTCTGCATACATCAAACACTGATGATACTGGCCGAAGATGACACTGCAGTCGGTCGGTACAGATCGGCACTCTAGGGCCTGTGGACGGAGATTACATTTACGATCTTCATTGGCTATGGTCACAGCTTCTGATCACAAGCTCCATCATAAGGATTTGGAACTGTGGATAACTACACTGAAGAGTCAAAGAAACTGGTACACCTACCCAATATCGTGTAGGGCCTCCGCGAGCACCCAAAAGTGCCGCAACACCCTGACACCATGAATTCTACAGGGCTGTACATAAATCCGTATCAGTACGAGGGTTTGAAGATCTCTCCTGAACAACACGTTGCAAGGTATCCAGGATATGCTCGATAACGATCATATCTGGGAAGTTTGGTGGCTAGCTGAGAAGAGTTTTCCTGGAGCCACTCTGTAGCAATTTTGGACGTGAGGGATGTCGCATTGTCCTGCTGGAATTGCCCAAGTCCGTCTAAATGCACAATGGACGTGAATGAATGCAGGTGAGCTGGCCGAAGTGGCCGTGCGGTTCTAGGCGCTGCAATCTGGAACCGCGAGACCGCTACGGTCGCTGGTTCGAATCCTACCTCAGGCATGGATGTGTGTGATGTCCTTAGGTTAGTTAGGTTTAACTAGTTCTAAGTTCTAGGGGACTAATGACCTCAGAAGTTGAGTCCCATTGTGCTCAGAGCCATTTGAACCATTTGGATGCAGGTGACCACACAGGATGCTTACGTACGTGTCAACTGCCAAAGTCGTATCTAGACGTATCAGCAATCCCATATCACTCCAACTGCACACACCATTACAGAGCCTCTACCAGCCTGAACAGTCCCCTGCTGACATGCAGGTTCCATGGACTCATAAGGTTGTTTGCATACCCGTACACGTACATGTGCTCGATACAATTTGAAACGAGACTCGTCCGACCCGGCAACATGCTTCCAGCTATCAATAGTGCAGTGTCGGTGTTGACAGGCCCAGGCAAGGCGTAAAGCTTTGGATCGTGCAGTCATCAAGGGTACACGAGCGGGCCTTCGCCTCCGAAAGCCCACCCATATCGATGATGTCTCTTTGAATGGTTAGCACGCTGACACTTGTTGATGGCCCCGCATTGAATTCTGCAGCAATTTGGGCAAAAGTTGCACTTCTGTAACGTTGAACGATTCTCTTCAGTCGTCGTTGGTCCCGTTTTTGCAGGAGCTTTTTCCGGTTGCAGCGATGTCGGAGATGTTTTACCGGATTCCTGATATTCAAGGTGCACTCGAGAAATGGTCGTACGGGAAAATATCCACTTCATCGCTGCCTGGGAGATGCTGCGTCCCGTCCCTCATGCGCCGCCTGTAACACCACGTTCAAACTTACTTAAATCTAAATAACCTGCCATTGTAGCATCAGTAACCGAACCAACAACTGCGTCAGACACTTGTCGTCTTCTATACAGGTTGCCGACCGCAGAGCCGTATTACGCCTGTTTACATATTTGAATACGCATGCCTAGACTAGGTTCTTTGGCGCTTCGGTGTACAATGCGTCAAGGACCGATGTTCACTGTTTTGCTCTCGAAGAAACAGGAACGTGTCTCCCTTCTCAATTACGATCTGTCTTTGCTGTAGCCGTCTACATCTAAATCTACATCTACATCCATACTCCGCAAGCCACCTGACGCTGTGTGGCGGAGGGTACCTTGAGTACCTCTATCGGTTCTCCCTTCTATTCCAGTCTCGTATTGTTCGTGGAAAGAAGGATTGTCGGTATGCCCCTGTGTGGGCTCTAATCTCTCTGATTTTATCCTCATGGCCTCTTCGAGAGATATACGTAGGAGGGAGCAGTATACTGCTTGACTCCTTGGTGAAGGTATGTTCTCGAAACTTCAACAAAAGCCCGTACCGAGCTACTGAGCGTCTCTCCTGCAGAATAATCGCATTGTTCTGTTCATAAACCCGTATCAGTACGAGGATTTGGAGGTCTCTTCTGAACAGCACGTTGCATGGTATCCCGGATATGGTGGGTGCCTCCGTATCAAAGCGAGCAGAAGGGTCCATATAGGACCGTCGAAAGACTATTCTCCGCAGAAGGCTTCATAAAAATTGCATGTACTGACGGTAGCCTGTCACGTATATACCACCCACCATTCGTCACAAGAGGGGGCGTTCGTGCTGGTTTTGCCAACAGGTGTACAGGACTGCTGGTCAGGGCAGACCTTTTATCTTCAAATGTGAGTTCCAGTTCAACATTTCTTTCAACCTCTGAACTAATGTCAGATTGTTATGTAATAAGCCAGTACCAGCAATCATTTATCTAACACCGGAGAAAGGAAGGTATCTGGAAATATAAATAAAGACGTAATAAGAAGGAAAAAAGGAAGATTACGGTTGAAGGCCCGTCGACTAAGGGGTCATTAGAGACTGATAACAAGTTCGAATTTTGGAAGAATGGGAAGGGAAATCGGCAGTGCTCTTTTAAAGGATTAATTCCATCAATAGCCTTAAGCTCTTTAGGGAAATCACAAAAAAGTTAAGTGTGGATGGCCAGACCAGAATTTGAACCACCACACTCCTCAAAATGACTTCAGCGTATTATGACTGTGCCACCTCGGTGGATGAAATAATAAGACTCCCTCTCCCAATAAACAAATTAGTCAACTTCTGCAACAGATAGTCTTTGCGAATGGGTAATGTTGTCTTTTTTTTATCAATTTATGATTTCGTGCCAACAGATTTGTGTTTAAAAAGCGTTGTAGTAAACACGTAATTCAGAATTTATCTATCTCAACTTTGTAGAGATTGTAACTAAAAGATACTCTAGTTTTATTTACGTACCTTTCTGAGCAAATTTGAAACTAAGTTAACTTCGACTTGCAAGGAAAGCGCCAGTAGTGTACTACACAAGCTCGATAAAAATATGGAAACACCAAGAGAAATACCTGCTTCAACTTAAATGCAGATGCTAGTCAAGCCTGCAGTTCGCGCTGTTGTATTTGACCACGAACGATGCTTATGCAGTGTTTTCAATACGTTGCAAGTTTTAGTTCTGGTCATAACAGTAAAAAAAATTAAATGATCGAGTGGCATTGTTTGCTGGGAGGCCCTATCCGGGGAAATTCGGCCGCCGGATTGCATGTCTTATTTCAGGTGACGCCGCATTGGGTGACTTGCGTGTCGGTGATGATGAGATGATGATAACACAGCTCTCAGCCCATGTGCGGAGAAACTATCCAACCCGGCCGGGAATCGAACCCGGGCCCACTCTATGGTAAGCAAACACTTTATCACTCAGCTTCGCAGGCGGACGCTCAGAACATCGTTCTGTGTAGTTGTGGGTGCATTATGTTTGATTTATGTCCGAACGTTGGCAGATTATTATGCTAGAATGGTGGGTGCCTCTGTAACAAAGCGAGCCGAAGGGTTTGGTGTTCCAATAGGCACTGTGTTGAAGCTTCATACCGTGGAAGCGGGGAAAATATCTCCTCTGCATGAGCCAACATGGGTTCCGAAAACAAAGATCGCGTAAAATCCAGCTAACTCTGTTCGTCCAAGAGACACAAAAAGCAATTAATACAGGCGCCTGGGTAAGTGCTGTGTTTCTTGACTACCGGAAAACATTCCATACAGTTCCACACTGCCGCCTAATGAACAAAACGGGTCTACGGGATATCAGACCAACTGTGTTACAGGACTGAAGAGTTTCTCGCAAACAGAACTCAGCTTGTCATTCTGTACGGAGGCAAGTCTTCAGAGGTAAAAGTAACTTCGGTTGTGCCCCAGGGAAATGTTATAGGACCATTAATTTCCGCAATATGTATAATTGAGCTAGTAGATAACGTCGGATATTCCATGAGGCTTTTCGGTGAAGATGCTGTTGTATACAGAGAAGTCATAACACTAGAAAATTGTAGCGAAATGCATGGAGGCCTGCAGAGAATCGATGCTTGGTGCGGGGATTGGCAATCGACCCTCAACATAAACAAATGACACTGCGAATTTATGAACAGAAATACCCTTAATTGTATGGTAAGACTGTTATATCCTAGCCAGTAATGCCACCCGAGCCCGCTGCCAAAAGGTTGGCAGCATCAAAGTCCGGACGCCGTCCGCATAACCAGCGCCAGCGAGACAGGAAATCGCCGCAAGTCTGCGCGCGCCACCGCTGGCTTCTGGGTTCTTAAGCGCTGGAGTCGTGAGCGCTAGGACAGTTCTGTATTCGCCGCTCAGTTGTATACTCGCCACCGAATTGTGTACTTGCTAGTCAGTTGTGTGTTCATCGCAGCAGAGTTGTTGTTTGTCGTCAGCCGACGCTGACCTAGCCGCTCCGACTCGAACTAGACAGACTACTGTGTATCTGCATCTTCGTAAATAAAGATAAGTACCGACTTTTATTTAATCAGAGTGTTTGGGTTTTCATCTTTCTGTTCACTGTTCCAGCGGACCGGTCGGCCCGCTATTAAAAGTGTGGCGGTGACTTCGTAAGCCGTTTCTACAGCGAATTGTTTGTCGCTACGAACACCGCCACAAAAAAGACAATTGCAGAACAATTACTGGAAGCAGTTGAATAAAATATCTAGCAGTATGTGTACGGACCCGTTTGAAGTGGAACAATCACGTACAATTAATCACGAGTAAGGCAGATGCCAGACTGAGATTCATTGGTAGAACCCTCAGAAATGTAGTCAATCAACAAAGGAAGTAGCTTACAAAACGCTCGTTCGACCAATGTTTGAATGTTGCTCTTCAGTCTGGGACCTATACCAGATAGGACTGATAGAAGGAATATAGAAGATCTAAAGAAGAGCATTACGTTTTTTTTTTGTTTTTTTTTTTTACAGGTTCATTTAGCAAACACGAAAACGTCACGGATATTCTCAGCGAGCTCCAGTGGCAGACACTGCATAGGGAGTTCTGCATCACAGTGTGGTTTATAGTTAAATTTCTGAGAGCGTACGTTCCTAGAAGACTCAGTACATGTATTGGTCCCTCCTACGTGTATCTCGCGAAAACACCATGAAGATAAAATTAGAGAGATCCGAGCCCACGTGGAGGCTTACCGGTTGTTGATCTAACCGCAAACTATTTACGAATGGAACAGGAAAAAGAGGCAAGTGACAGTCGTACAAAACGTACCCTCCGGGATACACAACAAGATAGCTTGCGGAGTACAGATGTACATGTAGATGTAGAAGCAACAAAGTGGAAGAAACAGCGTTTTCAGTGACCATGACAGACTGTTACTGAATGGTATTGGTACGAAAAATGAGAGGACTACAGCTGAAGAGGCACTGCAAAACTGAATGTCGCACTTGCGAATCCTGTCAACACCAAAACAACACGAAGGGAGCTCCATAAGCAGAGAATTTCAGGGCAAGCTGTAATTCCAAAATCACTCATCAGTCATGGGAATGCCCGTAACAGGAAAACGTGGTGCCGAAGCCATAAAATCAGAACTATGGAGCAATGGAAGAAATCACTTGATCGGACGAGTCTCTTACACACTGGTTCCAACTTCTGGCCGAGTTTACGTCCCAATAGTGGAACATGACGGGCGTTCGGTGATAATTTGGGCAACCATATCGTGGTATTCCATGGGCCTCACGGTTACTCTGTAACGACGCATTACTGCCAAGGGTCACGAGGAGAAATTGTCGATTCCTCCCTGGCCACCATAGTCATCACATTCAATATTTCGATATTATTGAGCCTTTGTGGTATACGTTGGAGAGAATTCCTGGAAATTGAAATAAGAACACCGTGAATTCATTGTCCCAGGAAGGGGAAACTTTATTGACACATTCCTGAGGTCAGATACATCACATGATCACACTGACAGAACCACAGGCACATAGACACAGGCAACAGAGCATGCACAATGTCGGCACTAGTACAGTGTATATCCACCTTTCGCAGCAATGCAGGCTGCTATTCTCTCATGGAGACGATCATAGAGATGCTGGATGTAGTCCTGTGGAACAGCTTGCCATGCCATTTCCACCTGGCGCCTCAGTTGGACCAGCGTTCGTGCTAGACGTGCAGACCGCGTGAGACGACGCTTCATCCAGTCCCAAACATGCTCAATGGGGGACAGATCCGGAGATCTTGCTGGCCAGGGTAGTTGACTTACGCCTTCTAGAGCACGTTGGGTGGCACGGGATACATGCGGACGTGCATTGTCCTGTTGGAACAGCAAGTTCCCTTGCCGGTCTAGGAATGGTAGAACGATGGGTTCGATGACGGTTTGGATGTACCGTGCACTATTCAGTGTCCCCTCGACGATCACCAGTGGTGTACGGCTAGTGTAGGAGATCGCTCCCCACACCATGATGCCGGGTGTTGGCCCTGTGTGCCTCGGTCGTATGCAGTCCTGATTGTGGCGCTCACCTGCACGGTGCCAAACACGCATACGACCATCATTGGCACCAAGGCAGAAGCGACTCTCATCGCTGAAGACGACACGTCTCCATTCGTCCCTCCATTCACGCCTGTCGCGACACCACTGGAGGCGGGCTGCACGATGTTGGGGCGTGAGCGGAAGACGGCCTAACGGTGTGCGGGACCGTAGCCCAGCTTCATGGAGACGATACCCCAGGAGCAACAGTGTCCCTAATTTGCTGGGAAGTGGCGGTGCGGTCCCCTACGGCACTGCGTAGGATCCTACGGTCTTGGCGTGCATCCGTGCGTCGCTGCGGTCCGGTCCCAGGTCGACGGGCACGTGCACCTTCCGCCGACCACTGGCGACAACATCGATGTACTGTGGAGACCTCACGCCCCACGTGTTGAGCAATTCGGCAGTACGTCCACCCGGCCTCCCGCATGCCCACTATACGCCCTCGCTCAAAGTCCGTCAACTGCACATACGGTTCACGTCCACGCTGCGATGGAGCTCCGTATGCCACGGCAAACTGGCTGACACTGACGGCGGCGGTGCACAAATGCTGCGCAGCTAGCGCCATTCGACGGCCAACACCGCGGTTCCTGGTGTGTCCGCTGTGCCGTGCGTGTGATCATTGCTTGTACAGCCCTCTCGCAGTGTCCGGAGCAAGTATGGTGGGTCTGACAGACCGGTGTCAATGTGTTCTTTTTTCCATTTCCAGGAGTGTAATTTATATTTTGCGTTTTCTATGATTGTAGTAGGTATTATGAAGCATATTTTGTATTTTAACATAGTGAGAGCAGAAGATGAGAATACAATTCCTCGAAATAAATGCGATACATTAATATCTACTTAATCTTAATACTGTTGCTATTGTCGGACTAAGATACCACCGGCTAAAAAGGTTGACCATGCCACGCGCTTTGTATTTCCGGGAGAGGGAAATAGGCTGACGTTCCTCTGCCCTGAGCGTTGTAATATCTTTGTAGACTAGACGTTTCAAGGGCATCGATGCGCTTGCACACTTTCAGCACGCAAGTATTATTATCAGTCATCTTCGAATTCAAATAGAGAAAGAAAGAATTGTGGACAGTCAAAAACGAATTCAAACATCCAGATACCGGGTGTCTCTGCTATGAGTCGTCAAACGCATTTTCTCTGGTATTTCGGTAGGTATTTGCCATTTCGTTATTGTAATATGTAGCTGGAGCCAGCCCAGCGTGGACGGAAGACGAGTTGTTTCCCATTAGAAACAAAATGATTTTTTGAATCGGACTTTAAATGCCCATTCGATGGAGCGGTCCAAAATTAGTCTGGTGCTTTGTTCGTTTTATCTGTATGTATTAACAGGAGCAGTAAAACACGATGAATAAGAATTACTGCGGCAGCGACTGAGCAGCGCTTCTGCAAGACGGCAGCAGTCAGCGTGGGCAGGACTGTGCTGTCGCTGCTCAAGTAGTGATTATTCTTCGTTTTTTACTAGCTCCGTAACGATAAAACGAATATCGCTTTCATTTGGGACCTCTCCGTCGAATGCACACGAAAAATTCCACTTTAACTTGGTTTGTAACGCTTTCTTTCGACGTTCGTCGTCACATGAAGCAGCGCTTCTGCAAGACGGTAGCAGTCAGCGTGGGCAGGACTGTGCTGTCGCTGCTCAAGTAGTGATTATTCTTCGTTTTTTACTGGCTCTGTAACGATAAAACGAATATCGCTTTCATTTGGGACTTCTCCGTCGAATGCACATGAAAAATTACACTTTAATTTGGTTTGTAACGCTATCTTTCGACGTTCGTCGTCACATGAAAGACGTGATGATCTGTATTTCTGTGGGCTGACTCCAACTACACGTTGAAAAAATTAAATTACAAATATCTGCCGAAATACCAAGGAAAATGTGCTTGACGAATCTGAGCTGAGACGCCCTGTATATCATAAAACCGGGTGTACGTATCCATGTATGTATGTTCCGCGTCACCTTCTAAACCACTTCACCTATCTCGACCAAACTTGGTATGAACATCCCTTACTGTCTGTAAAGAATCCCTGTAGGGGATAAAAACGTCCTGGCTATCAAAGTTGTGGGGACTGGGGTGAAAAAGCAGTGTAGTCCACGACGCGCGAATATCCAGATTTTATTTATCCATTTCTTTTTTTTTTTTAGAATGAGAGCTCTTAGCGACTTGCAACAAACATAAAACATAATTCCAAAGCTTTATGACCTTTTTCTCGCTGACAACACTCACAAAATTGATGAAAGAAAAAAATTTCATCGCTTACAACATTTACGCTCTTTATGCAGTAAAACTGCCTTGTGAAGCATGACGTTTTAATTTATTACTCCTTTACTACTGACTGCACTGATGACACTTTTTGCAAATAGTATCCATACATACCACAGCACGTACCTGCAAAATTATATCATTGTACGACAGATAGTTTAGGAAATAAGACGTAATAAACAGTGAGATACTTTAAAAACTGATGCATCATGTATAGCGTTTGAATTTGTTACTTTTTGCTACCTCCTATACTCGCAACACATTTCGCAGACAGCATCCGCATATGCTGCCGAACACACCTACAAAAATATATCATTATACGACACATAATTCAGGAGCTATGACGCTGTCAACACTGAGCTGGGTGAAGATAAAATTGTAGGGCGTGATTCGTTAGAGATGCAGGTGAAATATGTGTTACGCATACGTGTGAAATATTTTCAGTATATGTGAAATATATTTGATATGTAGTTATGTGGGCAAACCCACCGGTAAGAAGCTCATCATAAACTACTGCAACGATTTCAATCAAATTTGACACAGATATTAGTTACAATCTGGAAAGAAATACTGTGGGCGGTAAGAACTACCAGCCTCCTATCGGGTTGGGGGTTATAACGTGGAGAGGGAAGGGGGGAGGAGGAGTTGGATCGACAGAGTGGGAGGAAGAAGAATGGAACAGATAGCAGCAAAAGAAGGAGATGTACGGAGATGGGAGGAAGGATGGACAGAGAGAGGGGAAAGGAAGAGACGGACAGAGAAAGAAAAGAGGACGAGAAGTACAGAGATGGGAAGGGGGGGGGGGGGAAGAAGAGTTGTGCTGAGAGAGGGTGTAGAAGGTGACGAACAAAGAGAGGGGAGGCAAAAATGGACAGAGAAAGGGAAGAGGAAGAAATGGACAGAGAGAGAGAGGTGAGGAAGAGATGGACAGTGAAAGGAAAGAGGAGGACATGAACAGACATGGGAAGGAGGCAGAGAAGGAACTGCAAGAGGAGGAGGAGGAGATGGACAGGGAAAGACGGAGAGGAAGAAATGAATAGAGAGAGGGGTAGGCGAGGATGGGAAAGAGGGGGAGGAGGAGATGGAATTAGAGTGGGGGAGAAGATGAACTGAATGCTGAGTGAAAAGAAGCAGATGGGCAGATGGGGGAGGAACAGGTGGATAGAGAGGGAAAAGCAGGATTTGGACATATAAAGAGGCAGGATGAGATGGACAGAGAGAGGAGGGTGAAGGATGTCGTTAGAGAGGGAGGGATGGAGAGTGACTGAGAGAGGGGAGGGGAAGAAAGAGGTGCACAGAGAAAGGGGGAAGGAGGAAATGCACTAATAAAAGTTTGGAATAAATACTGTACATATCTTGTCAATTCCGAGCACTCAGCTAGCATTTTTGTGATGTTCATGTCGCGTAAATTTGTTTTGGCGCTGAAATTTAAGTTCGTACTTGTTTACTTCACGCTACGAAGAAGGAGGGGGAGGAAATTAGTGTTTAACGTCCTGTCGACAACGATGCAATTAGAAAAGGAGCACCAGCACGTATTAAGGAAGGACTGAAAAGGAAGTCGGCCATGCACTTTCGAAGGAACCATCCAAGTATTTGCCATAAGCGATTTAGGGAAATCACGGAAAACCTAAATCTGGAGCGCCGGGCGCGGGTTTCAACCGTCGTCCTCCCGAATGAGCGTACAGTGTGCTAACCATTGCGCTACCTCGCTCGGTCTGTTCCACCTTGTGGCATATGCAGAGTGTTTGAAGAACTGGGTTGATATTATAAAGAGGAGTAAGCTACCTATAACATTAAAAGACTAGTTTACATCAGGTCATGTTCGCAGGAGTGGAATAAGGCTGCCGCACATAGACAGGAAGCCAGTGTCGAATTTAGTCTATATGTTTACCACACACAACGTACTGCTCACTTGTTGATAACCTGCGAACTTGGACTACGTTTGTTGTCTGGCAGAATTTTTCATGGCTGTACAACGGATTTCGGATTTATCCACGGACTTGCAGTATTAATTTTTTGTGTAACCGCAACCAGGCCGGAATTTGTGTTCTACGCTGAACTCTCAACCCGCACCCAACTTATAATTAGTGTTTTCCTTCGGATAAAGGGAACGGAAGCGCCGTTCCTACAGTATCTGCCAATTGGTATTCCATATTCAAATTCTTTTCGCAATTATCTCTCTTTCAGACACTGAACTGAAACATGTTTTACTAACTGCCTTACTCTGTAGCATTCTGTTAATCCAACTTCCAAACCAAGGGAAAATTTTACGTCGGACTTTTGGTGAAAACTGAGAAAAACTGATGTCCACTCTCGAACTATATCTGTATGGTTTTGTAAAGATGCAGCAATTAACACCGGTTTCACAAACATTACAAACAATTATATCAAATAGATGCGAAGAAAATACGTAGCCCCTTGTGTGGTAGCAAGGCCGACAGCGCTGCAGAAAGCTTGGAGTGCTTAACGGGCGAGAGCCGGCGGCTGAGAAGGGAGGGCTGTGTGCCTTGCACTCGAGGTTCTGCTGCGCCGACGCCGGCACCGCCGTCCAAGTTCACAGCTAATTCCACACCGCGTGCTGCCAATCACTTAGCTAGCCACCGCATACTTCTGCTGTCTCATTCTCTGATACATCGAAGTCATTATTGTTTGTTGTTTGCAGGAATCTTTGGTGCTGTCTCCTCAAAGCATTCGTAGAAACCTCATCAGGTATGAAAATCAAATATGCCTTCCCCCAACTACTACGCCGCAGAAACTCGCACTAAACATTTGAAATTAGCGCAACAATGGACACTAAACAAAGCGATGAACAAGTGAGCAGCGTCTGTGACATAGCATCTCTCAATGAGTGCAGTGATACAATATTTTTTTCCTAAATCTCGTTTTGCGTATGAAAACTTGCTATACAAGAAAGGAATGAACTGAAACACATGTGAAAACAGTTTATATAATTACAAACCTCAAAGAAACACTTTCAAAATTTTCAGTACGATGGAAAGCGTAATTACAGAACATCTACTACTGTTTCCAGAATGAGATTTTCACTCTGCAGCGGAGTGTGCGCTGATATAAAACTTCCTGGCAGATTAAAACTGTGTGCCGGACCGAGACTCGAACTCGGGACCTTGGCCTTTCGCGGGCAAGTGTTCAGTTTTAATCTACCAGGAAGTTTCATCTACTACTGTCACTCTTGGGAATGTATACAAAAACACGAGGGGTCTTCAAAAAATAAGCTACACATTGTAATGGCAGCCCAAACAACTTTTAATGAAAGTTGCACTACACGTCAAAACCACACAAGTGCACAACACTATTTTCCCAAGGTCACCAGCTCTCTACAAACAACGGTCGGAAAGTTCTACCAGTAGTTCGACGATGGTAATCCACTCCTTGGCCGCGGACCTTTGAAGAACCACTTTTATGATCGTCCTCATCGTTGTAAAATTTCTCTCCCCCCCCCCCCACCCCCCAGAAATCCTTTCAACTTGTAAAAAAGATGGAAATCAAATGGTGCAAGATCCGGACTTCCCGATTAGCATCATGACGTTGCATTTGGTCCATATACCGCAAGAATTTCACGGTGAATCTGTGTACAATTTAGAAGTTTTGTCCACAACAATCATACTGTTCCTCGCACTTCAACTTTACAGTACGTTCTTAGTTACCCCGCCATTTCAGTCGCACCTCTTATGCGTATCGCAGCAGAGATGTATCTGCAGGAAACGGGAACATGTACTCTCTTATAACACTGCGCCGCTGTTGTTACGCAATGATCTTAGCGTGGAACGACATGTGTAACTTATTTTCTGAAGTTCTTTCCTACGTAATTTCTGTTTGAACAGGGAAAGGCATTTCTCCAACTATTTTTGCAGATGACATGCTGTAAAGCCACATAACACACAAAAAAGATCAACATTTACAATCCTATCTTACTCATTAGTGAAGTTTCAGATGAGCAATCACAACAAAATAAAAATTGACATGTTTTTAGACCGAGAACAGGAAACCAGCCACAAGTTTTACGTAATACTTTACAGAAATAAAACGAGATCCACTGAAGATGCCATGTATGAGGCGAAATTTGCAGGGTCTCTACAATTAAAATTCCAGTTTCAAAACGCTGTAGAAAGAGAACCACTGCTGAGAATGACGTAAAACTTGAACAGCATATAATTGTAAATGACGCAGGGGGAAATGTCATGGAACAGAAAAAAACTACCTTGACCAATAGATGGCGCTGTAAGCATCAGAATATGCACACCAACGGACGCGCGACATGTGGCTGTTCCTCAAAAAACGGTTCAAATGGCTCTGAGCACTATGGGACTTTACTTCTAAGGTCATCAGTCCCCTAGAACTTAGAATTAAACCTAACAAACCTAAGGACATCACACACATCCATGCCAGAGGCAGGATTCGAACCTGCGACTGTAGCGCCCAGAACCGCTCGGCCACCCTGGCCGGCGCTGTTCCTCAGTTTGCATCCAAGAAGCCCAACATGAATGACTGTCTACACAAAGTACCGCGTGCTGCTGGTAAAGCTCTTTTACAAGAACGGTGAAAACCGAAGTAATTTTGCTTTTATTCTGTGTTTGGTCTCAGGATAATTAAAAACCGATTATCGTATGGCACTGACGGCCGAGAGTCCCCACCTTCGGAAGCAGATTATGCACAGAAGTGAAATGGTCGACATTCGCCCGAAGAATACAAGGGTTTAACGTCCAGTCAGCGTCTAGACCATTAGAGAAGGAGCACAATCCTGGTCTGGGGATGTACTTTTTAAAGGTACCACGCGACATCTACATTAAGCGATTTCGGTAAACCACGGAGCACTTAAATCTGGATGGTCGGAGGTGGGTCTCAAAGCGAGTCCAGTATGACAACCACTGCGCCCAGTTACTCGGTACGCTGAAGAAAAACAGGGTCATACTTCGTTTTTCAACTGAACAAGTTCTGAAACACAAGAGGACGACAGGGAATGGCGTAAGTACAATACTAATTTCGTATATCTTGGTTATTTAGTTATTTATTCAATTCATTTTTCACTGTAATATTGTTTCTATCATAAAACATTATAGAAGACTTCATAGCATATCCAGGATACTTTAAAAGAGAAAAAATCGAAATAATGAAACACTGACTAAGAACTTCCCTAATAATAAGAACAATAGTTATAAAAATAATAATTATTATTATTTTGAATAGTCAAAATAATAGTGTTATTTTGGTAGAGCAAAAGATTTTTTTCATTTTACACACTTATAACGATCAGCGAAAGGTAAGTTTGAAACGTCCGCCTATGCTCGAAGGTTGTGTTGCGACTCGCGAACTCCTACGGGCAGCAACGGCTAAAGGTCACACAGAGCTACGGGACAAATTATGTAACGCGCTACTCCGCAGGTTTATTCGGAAGCGTTTATTGGCGGACCCGGATTAATTATCTGTGCTACTACACTACTAACATCAGTCTAAATAAGGGCAGCCAGCGTCGCTTTGACCTGCGAGGCGGGATTTAACTTCTCGCTGCTCTACAGTTAATCAAAAGCGCTGTAGGTAATTAACTACTCTCAGGAAGATTCCAAGATCTGACCACTGGACTGGAAAATTCACAGCGCTAATAGTTCTGACGCTGCCTCCAACTGGCTTCTAACTGCTTCTACTGAAAACTTCGTCACAACAAAAAGGACTACAGTTGAAGTTCAGAGAGATCACGTCAAGCAATAATAATAGATCAGTCAAATTTGCACCGAGAGAAATGAAATTTCTTGGAATCAGTCAGCCTTAGCCAATTACAAAGTAGTTTCGCATTCTGCGACTATGCATTGACGTCAGTTGTTGGCCACACACGAAAATTTGTGCCTGGCTGCATCTCGAAACCAGAATTCCCGCTTATCGTGAATGGTCACCTTAAACGCCTTTTCTGTTTTTCCTTTTTTTCACTTGGAAAACTTTTATAACATAGCTCGTATAAAAATCATTGTCATTGAAAATTAAAACCACTAAGAAAATATATCTATTTAATATTCCTGTATAATAATGAACTACATACTATACAAAGTATAAAATGAAACGGAAATCAAAGTCAAATTAAGTCAAATAATCAGGTCATTGAGAAGTTGCACCATAAGATGGTACAATGGTAACAAGTGTGGCGTCAGTTCGCTTGCAGATATCCGCCAGTAGTAGGACAAAGGGATTCTGGCACACCTCTGATATCAAATTGATATCAAATTAATTATGCAAATTAATTAATTGATCAATTTATTACCCACACAACTTAATGACATCATGGATTTTACCCAGTCATCACATTTCCCCACCACACTCTGTGAAATCCTGACTCCCCCCCCCCCATTCTTTCCCTTCTCCCATCCAGTGTCCTTACTCGTACCACACTCTCACCCCTCGAATTGGTGGGAAACTCGCTCAGTCTGTGTTAAGCTACCAAACTGAGAGGATCACTATAATATTTATTGAAGCAATTTCACCCTGTTTACTTATTTACTTACATCATTAGGAAGGCCACCACCAGAGGACATCACTATCTCGTAGGAAAAAATGGCGGTAAAAACCGCTCAGTCTAAGTTGGATTGTTGGACTTGGAGGATCTCATTCCATTAGGCTAATATATCGTCAATCACATTGCATTAAACGATTTAAGGCAGTGAAATACTGTTTAAACAATTTGCAGGAGACAACGCAGTGCAGAATATTGTTTATTTAACCAGTTTACTGGGCTGATTTCAAAAATGATTCAAATGGCTCTGAGTACTATGGGACTTAACTTCTGAGGTCATCAGTCCCATAGAACTTAGAACTACTTAAACCTAACTAACCTAAGGACATCACACACATCCATGCCCGAGGCAGGATTCGAACCTGCGACCGTAGCGGTCGCGCGGTTCCAGACTGAAGGGCCTAGAACTGCTCGGCTACTCTGGCTGGCTAATTGATTTCACATAGTTTATTTATTTATTTCTCAAGATCACAATACAGCTTGAAATTGATTATGTCACATCACTGGTGTTAAAAAAATTCCCAGTACTACTCGAAACTAGTAGTAGGCAGACTCACACTCTACATAGAGCAGACCCTTCATATAGAGCTCGAAATAAATAAATAAATGTCTCTATTACTCTAAATAGGATGATCGCCACTTTTCTAGTTTTAGCTGCTTCTTTGAAAGTGCTGTCAGAGAGAGAAAAATTTCTGAGTCCTACAGCTGCTGTGATGTTCATCACTTTTCTGAAGCGCTGAATGGGCTTAGTTTGTATTTGCTGCTGTAGTCAGGAATGTTAGGCTATTATTTTTCTTTTTCCTCAGTTGTGGAAGCACACTGGTGTCTAAGCACAGACGGGAAAATCAGAACAATTACTTATCTAAAGGTTCATGATATATTTCCAAACTCACAAACATATCTAGGAGAAAAAAACACAGACAGAATTCGATGCACCCCACCTGTATGAACCATACAGAATCATCACTTCTGCATCCTGCATATAGCTATCGACCACCAGATACATATACAATGAAGACACACAGATCCCAAAAATATAAGAACATGTCACATATATAGTCACAGCACTAGATAGTCTCTGCGAGGTCGAATGGTCATCCACTGTGGCCAATGGTCACGAGGCACTGCACACGCGGCCAACAGTCATGCGGTACTGCACACACTGGCCTGATGAGCGGACAGAGCACCCTCTGTGGACAGCGGCCACTCTCTGAACTGGTGTACAAAACCTGAGCTGGTTCCCCAGCGCAAAGGCGTCTGATAATGGTGCTGTTTTTGTTTCTGGTTTGGCCTGCTTGCTACTGTGGTTTCTGCAACGAGTTGCGACCATCTCCAGACTTTGGGATTACAAGACCATTCACATTCTGAGCTCTGTCGATAAGAAATGCTTCGTGAATCGCGAATAAATTTACCAGTCTCGAAACTGTAATAAGCTGAAAAATCCGATCCTATACGCCAAATGAAAACGACATTTCTGTGACAATTTTATGCTGAAATCATCGAGCATCATGTGAAAATGTCCAGAATTTCACGTATTTTCAAATGGCTAGCCCGAATATCATGCCATTTACGCAACTGTTCTAGATATCACCAACATAGCAGTATGCTACCGATCAGCTGCACCGTGTAGTTCTGAAACTAAAGATTTTAAATTATACGTCTAGAAAACCCAAATTTTCGAGAGGTCATTATGTATTATGTGCTGCAAACCGCTGAGTAACTAGAAACTTATCTCATATGCGAAGATATTTATGTGAAAACTCGACAATAGAGGAACCTGTTCGTTCCACTCGCTTTTTTTAAATGAATACCAATGTCAGTGATATAACAGATTCTGGATCATCTTTGTACGTTACAAAGTCAACCAAGTATTTAATACTCATAATCGTATTTGTTTCTAATGTGCCGAGAACCTGCAAATTTCTCGTGTTTCACCAACTCAACACATACAACACATAACAATCTATGCTCCCTCAAACAAATAAAGACAGGGAATGTGTAGAATGGCAGTACGACGAGTCAACTGGTCCATTTACATTGGTGGGGAATAACTGTGCAGCGTAAACAATAGCCTTATTGAATCTTCTCAAATTCCCACATAAAAATTGGAGAATTCTCGCAACTCACGCGATTATGAAGGCTGCCACACATACTAAGAATTAGTTTTCTATTCTCCCACCTACATGGCGACCCAGTTAGGTCAAATGCATCACCGTTCCCCAGCTAACCGGTTGGGGACTCTCAGTAGCAGCATCCACCTTAAGCCAGCAATGTCAATTCGTTCCGGTCACCACGCACCCGGACGTATTGCAGAGTTGTCCTAGGAAATCAGTTACATATTTATCAGAATAATTTTAATTAAATATTACGACTGCAGCAAATATTTTGTGACATTTGACAGTGAGCGAACTGCCGCAAATACCGCCTCCTAACACCTGTGGCTCTGGAAATATCAATTGTACACGTAAATCTATATCCTTCTTATGACTGGACGTAATTTACTCGTCAAACTTTTCGTCCACACTACTGCTATCAATAGGCTGAAATCGCAATTTTCCGCATCATAATCATGCCTCCCTTGCTACCAGACATAGCCATTTTCTTTGTACATGTTGTGACACTGATCACAGTAACTTCACACTCCAACTCATACTTTATAAGCCTCCTGATAACAGTGAATCTATCGCAAACCCCTACTGAGTATAATACACTACTGGCCATTAAAATTGCTACACCACGAAAATGACGTGCTACATACGCGACATTTAAGTGACAGGAAGAAGATGCTATGATATGCAAATGATTAGCTTTTCAGAGCATTCACACAAGGTTGGTGCCGTTGGCGACACCCACAACGTGCTGACATGAGGAACGTTTCCAACCGATTACTCATACACAAACAGCAGTTGACCGGCGTTGCCTCGTGTAAGGAGGAGGAATGCGTACCACCAGGTTTCCGACTTTGATAAAGCTCGGATTGTAGCCTATCGCGATTGCGGTTCATCGTATCGCGACATTGCTGCTCGTGTTGGTCGAGATCCAATGACTGTTAGCAGAATATGGAATCGGTGGGTTCAGGAAGGTAATACGGAACGCCGTGCTGGATGCCAACGGCCTCGTATCACTAGCAGTCGAGATGACAGGCATCTTATCCGCATGACTGTAACGGATCGTGCAGCCACGTCTCGATCCCTGAGTCTACAGATGGGGACGTTTGCAAGACAACAACCATCTGCACGTACAGTTCAGCGACGTTTGCAGCAGCATGGACTATCAGCTCGGCGACCATGGCTGGGGTTACCTTTGACGCTGCATCACAGACAGGAGCGCCTGCGATGGTGTACTCAACGACGAACCTGGGTGCACGAATGGCGAAACGTCATTTTTTCGGATGAATCCAGGTTCTGTTTACAGCATCATGATGGTCGCATCCGTGTTTGGCGACATCGCGGTGAACGCACATTGGAAGCGTGTATTCGTCATTGCCATACTGGCGTATCACCAGCGCATGGTATGGGGTGCCATTGGTTACACGTCTCGGTCACCTCTTGTTCGCATTGATGGCACTTTGAACAGTGGATGTTACATTTCAGATGTGTTACGACCCGTGGGTCTACCCTTCACTTGATCCCTGCAAAACCCTACATTTCAGCAGGATAATGCACGACCGTATGTTGCAGGTCCTGTACGGGCCTTTCTGGATACAGAAAATGTTCGACTGCTGCCCGGAAAGCACATTCCCCAGATCTCTCACCAATTGAAAACGTCTGGTCAATGGTGGCCAAGCAGGCTCGTCACAGTACGCCAGTCACTACTCTTGATGAACTGTAGTATCGTGTTGAAGCTGCATGGACAGCTGTACCTCTACACGCCATCCAAGCTCTGTTTGACTCAATGCCCCGGTGTATATAAGCCGTTATTACGGCCAGAAACGGTTGTTCTGGGTACTGATTTCTCAGGATCTATGCACCCAAATTGGGTGAAAATGTAATCACATGTCAGTTCTAGAATAATATATTTGTCCAATGAATACCCGTTTATCATCTGCATTTCTTCTTGGTGTAGCAATTTTAATGGCCATTAGTGTACTTCGCCAGTAACTGAATGCTGGTGGCACCAAACAATATTGAGCGAAAATTCCGGGATGGATGGTCATGCTCCATTTATTTTTCTTGCGAGTGGTACCAGTGTGTCTTAGGATGAGAGACGTAATCGTCTTATAAGCGACGAGCTGTTAAAAACCTGATCGCAGTGACTATTGTCACCCCGCGTAAAAAGCAGCCTTAGTTCCACAGACACACACAAGTATCACTAACGATATCCATGTTAAAAACTATAAATGCTTCATAAAACAAGGTTTGGCATTGCTTCCGAAAGAAGTACTCTTCCACACAAATACCGAGACACCGAATATAGATGATGATCAATGGAGTGTCTATTAACAGACCGGAAGTGCAGGTGCACGTTGTCAGCGGTGTAAGCTCATAATACAAGCACCCTTCTCAACGAATTTAGAAAGTGATTCGTCTAAGGAATATGGTGTTAAGCCGATATCTGCTATTCCCTCATGCCTCTGTTAGATATTCATCACTCTAGCAGACAGTATGTGTAAGGCATTATATCTCAATGCCATGTAGACAGTGTAACAGAATTTCTGCGATATATCCATGAGGTTATGGACGATGGAGGATGATGCTTGACTGAGAATGTTCACAGACAGTCGATGGTGTGCTATGGGAGGAATCACAAAAAAAATGCAGTAATAGATTGAAATTTTAAGAAATCTAAGACCAATAGAATGGCTTTTCATATATATAGTGTTACGCTTTCTTTTGGAAATGCTGTCTGCGTTTTGGAATCAAGTCTCTCCATTCAACAGAATACTTGCGTTGGCTCCTATGGACATGTCTTTTAATAATTACAGCTACAGGTGAATTACAATTGTGGCAGTCTCAAACCTCGAAACTAGTCACCTTTTACGAACCTCTCTGCTAGGGATCTAATACAACCAAACAACATCGTGGTTTTAGATGTTCTTTCTGCATCCTGTAACTGTTCCTCAGTCTCTGCCCTGCCCTCCTTGCTTCTCTGTCTTCCAGTTCCCGCATGGTGTGAAGTCGTCCTAATTTTCTCAATAAGAAACACTGCCGTAACTGCTCGTGCTGTCTTTTCTACTACCTCGTGTTGCAGGAGAAGGCTTCGTTTGTACATGGTTTGTAGAGCTGCTACAATGTGTTTAAATCTTCATGGAGTGGCAGAAACACGGCCCTGTCGAGTTAATTCAGTTGCTTCTCCGTGGGATGCAGAAAGTGGTAGAAATAGCTCTCTCCGACTTCCACTCAGTGCCGACTTTTGAGGATTTTGCTACTGAATTGCAGAGCGTTTCCAAACTGCATTCAGGTACTGCAGTCTGAAGGAAATGTGCGTCTCTCAGGGTGCATTCATGTCTGTAACCCAAACATCTCTCTCCCTCTCAACTTTATTTTTTACCATGTGCCGTAATAGCACATTGCTAATGTCGCCTGGTAGAGAACTCGATGAGAGTTTACCGTGTCCCTCTCTTCCAATACATCGAAAACAAACGTAGTCTGCACGTCGGCACCGACCATATGTTGTGATCCCATTAAGTGCATACATATTAATTCACTGCAGCTGGTGGTGAGTGATCAAAGTCGCTCCCACAGATCTGTAAAATGTTTCTTCGCTTGTCCATGTGTTGTGGATGGCTCCCATGACCCAGAGCAGACCCAAGTTAGTGTTTGAGTGTTGATCCACCAAGCGTTATATCTGGAGCGATGTTCAGAGGCGGATCCGCCATACACTATGCCTGGGATAGGGTTTGAAATTCGGTCCATTGTGCGCTATATCCGGAGCGATGTTTTGAGGCGAATCTACAATACGCTATATCCAGAATGGGGCACGAATGTGGATGCAACACACATTATGTCTGCAACAGTGTCTAGAGGTGGATCCACAGTGCATTGTGTCCAGGATAGGTTCCGAATGTGGAACCACCTCTCGCTACGGCTGGGAGATGTGCTCTGTGTCAGAAATTGAGTCTCCAGAGGGAGGACTGAGTCAGATTTATGGGAGCCATTTGTGACACACAGACATACAGAAAATAGACCAAATGCACAGCAACTGTAGAATATGTGGTTGGAAGGCAGCACGTTTTGTATTATCGCGAAATATGGGAGAGAATGTCACTGAAATGATACATGACTTGGGGTGGACATCATTAAAACAAAGGCGTCTTTCATTGCTGCAGAATCTTCTCACGAAATTTCAATCACCAATTTTCTCCTCCAAACGCGAGAATATTTTGTTGCCGCAGACCTACATAGGGAGAAACGATTGTCACAATTAAAATAAGGCAAATCAGAGCTCACATAGAAAGATATAGGTGTTCGTTTTTTCCACGCGCTGTACGAATTGGATAATAGAGAATTATTATGAACGTGATTCTATGAACCTTCTGCCAGGCACTGAAATTTGATTTTGCAGAGAATCCATGTAGCTGCAGATTCAGATTTAGAAGTGAATGGACGCATTCGAGTACAGTATTATACTATACCTTACGACTAATGTGCTGTTCTACCTCTTACACAAGAATGATAGTCATGAAGGACTGTCTCCCTCCATCCAGCGGACATCTAGCACACAAAATAGTGTGATTGAGGTGATCGTGTGTCGTCATCGTGGATCTTTAGAATATAAAAAGAGGTTTGATAGGTGCAGCGGGACGCCTTGAATGATTGTTATTACTGGAGAATCTGGACAATATCGTTACAAATAATGTTAACATAAATTATATCGAAGGTATTATGCTTTTTAGCAGGATGAATTTTAATGCGTTCACACCCGCTGTAGAACAGTTTGTGAAGAGTATTTCGCTATTTGTAGAGTTGTAACATTGTCTAAAATAACGTACAAATGGTTGAAATCGAGACTTTGCGATTGGTAATATATGTGCAGACACTCTATGTGTATGGTTGTAGAGGTATGAGCGGTGGATGGTTGTGGTTCGGACGCATAATTTTCTGACTGTTCGTCTATATATAACAATGCCAGGGAGACACACTACTCTTATGGCCCAAGCTACTCCCTGAATTCGACACACTGTCAACTAAAAAATAACTTATTACTAGGGTTAAAAAAATATGTACCTGAAATCTACAGTTACATGAAAAATGACATAAAACCCATAAAATTCGAGGAGAACCCGGTATAATCACGGAAAATTGAAATGAAATATATAAAATTGAGGGAAATACGACGAAATAAGTAAAATTGCGAAAACCTATCAAAGTTATGGAAACAGAAAGAATACATAAAATTAGAGAAAAATATCATGAAATGACCGAAATCAATAAAATTGCGTATTCTGGAGGGTCGTGGACTGATTCTACATACAAACTTTAATAGTGGAGCATTCTACATCTACATCTACATTTATACTCCGCAAGCCACCCAACGGTGTGTGGCGGAGGGCACTTTACGTGCCACTGTCATTACCTCCCTTTCCTGTTCCAGTCGCGTATGGTTCGCGGGAAGAACGACTGTCTGAAAGCCTCCGTGCGCGCTCTAATCTCTCTAATTTTACATTCGTGATCTCCTCGGGAGGTATAAGTAGGGGGAAGCAATATATTAGATACCTCATCCAGAAACGCACCCTCTCGAAACCTGGCGAGCAAGCTACACCGCGATGCAGAGCGCCTCTCTTGCAGAGTCTGCCACTTGAGTTTATTAAACATCTCCGTAACGCTATCACGGTTACCAAATAACCCTGTGACGAAACGCGCCGCTCTTCTTTGGATCTTCTCTATCTCCTCCGTCAGACCGATCTGGTACGGATCCCACACTGATGAGCAATACTCAAGTATAGGTCGAACGAGTGTTTTGTAAGCCACCTCCTTTGTTGATGGACTACATTTTCTAAGCACTCTCCCAATGAATCTCAACCTGGTACCCGCCTCACCAACAATTAATTTTATATGATCATTCCACTTCAAATCGTTCCGCACGCATACTCCCAGATATTTTACAGAAGTAACTGGTGCCAGTGTTTGTTCCGCTATCATATAATCATACAATAAAGGATCCTTCTTTCTATGTATTCGCAATACATTATATTTGACTATGTTAAGGGTCAGTTGCCACTCCCTGCACCAAGTGCCTATCCGCTGCAGATCTTCCTGCATTTCGCTACAATTTTCTAATGCTGCAACTTCTCTGTGTACTACAGCATCATCCGCGAAAAGCCGCATGGAACTTCCGACACTATCTACTAGGTCAAACTAACATCGGACCATGGCTTCTGTATGCAAGAATAAGGTTGCAAGAGGTGGTGGTAAATTGCGATTAGATTGTTACATCTCCTCTGCCTACTGATCGTTGTGTTTATTTCCTCATAAGATGTTGCTGTTTGTTAATATGCATTTTCAGTTGCTGACGATCATTATATAGAACTGCTTTGAACATATTATAATTTCCAACCCGTAATCAGGCTTGAACTTCATAAACAGCAGGAGTCATACATCCCCAGAATCGTATGTCGTGTTTGTGTTATAAAGAATTGGTATTTCCTTTGGTGTGCAAGGTAGTTGTTTATCGCCATAATTTATCGGAGGGAACCTTTCAGAGAAATTTTATGTCATAGGCTGGAAATATATTTCTTACACTGGAATATTAACAGCGTCGCATTCCACATGACTAATAGATTAGAAACCGTATAGCTCTAGCATTATAGCGTATTTAAGTGCATAACTGTGTAGCCCTTGGAATGTGTTTACGTTCCATGATCATTTCTCACTTTCCAATACCTTTTTGGTATGGACACCAAACACTGGAACAATATCTCAGAATTGCTAGCACAACTGATTTACGTAAGATGTTTCAAACTCCTTTTCTAATTCAGTGACAGTGGTTTCTGGGGTACTGCAAACCCTGTGTATACATTTGCTTGACAGTTGTAAATGGTACAGACAGTGTTATATTTATGGAGTTAGTGCAGTATGATGTGTAATTTCACATGTCAAGCGGATCTGCTACGCATTTGTTTATTTACTCATAAAATGTAGCTATTTCACACATTTTCCGTTGATGATGATCATTTTATAGGACTGATGAGTGCATAGCATAATTCCTGAACGGTAATCTAGTGAGAAAGGTGGGTGCTATACTGGAAAGCTATGCAGTGCATGTATCACACAGATTGTATGTTATTTCTTTGGTGTATAAGGTAGTAAGTAACTTTATCATCTTAAAGTTTCTCGAAAATAGTGAGGGAAGTACAGAACTTTCGAGGTGAATGTAACTGAGGTGTTGGAAATATATTTCCACACGAGTAATATATCAGAAAACCACACTGTTTTAACATTATAGTGTGTTTGAGTGCAGACCTCTGTAACCATAGAAATGTGTGTTTATGTTTTAAGATCATTTCTCTCTTTCCAGTACCTTATTTATATGGACTCCAGGCACTAGAACAATACTCGAGAATTGATAGGATAAGTGATTTATGTAAAGTGTTTCAAACTCTGTCCATCTGGAGTCCCATCATGCATAAACCAAACATTTCTTCTTTTTCTTAACTAACACTTATACCACCACAACACTCTCATATGCTCTGAGCTCGTATCTATTATACACTAATAAGGAGTGGTATCCTCCTCAGTAAGCACACATCTAGAGAGAGAGATCATGTGTACTTGGATGAGTGCCGTGAGTAAGACTGATAAGCTGAATGGTAGGTACAACACTGGGATGAGAATGCCGGTCTGTATCACTGGCGTCGGCCAGTTGTACCACTCTGGAACACATATTATTCTCTTTCAAAAGCAGAATAGCGGAGTGTATTGATTACCTTTTCTATGTAGTTTTCATATGTTGCAATGTTTTACACATTTTTTCAATAACAAAAACCGCCTCTGTTTTTCTGCCACCCTGTGTGTGTTTTGAGAGCAGCTTACCTTACACTGTGTGATGTTCAGCTTTCTGTGATGGCCAATGGATCAAAGCATGTTAATGTTGTCTTACCACCTGACATAGACCTCAAACTAATGATAGAAAAAAACAAAATATATGATGCTGTAAAAAGCTTTTGTCATACACTGCTTGGCTGTGTTACAGTGAAACAACAATGTATGAAATGCTTACTACGCTATAATACAAGAAACCTTATTGCAAAAATGGTTCAAATGGCTCTGAGCACTATGGAACTTAATATCTGTGGTCATCAGTCCCCTAGTACTTAGAACTAATTAAAGCTAACTAACCTAAGGACATCACACACATCCATGCCCAAGACAGGATTCGAACCTGCGACCGCAGCGGTCGCGCGGTTCCAGACTGTAGCGCCTAGCACCGCTCGGCCACTCCGGCCGGCAAACCTTATTGCAAATGATAGTCTGTGGGATTTGGTCATCTTTCAGTACAGGCGATGAAACTTTACAAAGGTCTCCGAGAGCAACTTGGATCATTCACCACCTGCTCCAATGAATCAATACATGTATATTTAATGGGATCGCATCATGCGCTCGATGCTGACATGCGGGTTGTATTTGTTTTCTACGTATCAGAAGAGAGAGAGTAGGTAAATTCTCATTGAGTTCTCTAGCAGGCGACCTTACCAAAGTGCTATTACAGTGCGTTGTATGGAACTTCAAAGTTTTGTTGCATACAGTTTGTAGTTTTTCTCTGTTGGATCGAAACAAAATAACGAGGAGAGAGAGAGAGAGAGAAACGATTGCGTGATAGACATCAATACGCCATAAGAGATGGAGATCTCCTTTGGACTGCAGAACCTGTATATAATTTGGAAACATGCTGCAATGCAGCAGCAAAATCGTCATCCTTCTTGCAGATCCGGCCTGATGTGAAGCCTTCCTAATTTTCCCAATACGAAACATCACTGTAATTGCTTGTACTGTCATTTCTACTACCTCATGTTGCAAGATACAGCTTCATTTCGTGCTGGTCTTACACTTTGTACACAGTTGGCGGAGCTACAACAACAAGTTCCCATTTCCACTCAGTGGTCAAAACACGGTCCTGTCGTATTAACTCAACTCACACTGTTTATCCAGGTGGTAGAAATAGCGGTCTCTGACTTCCACTCAGTTCTGACATAAACTGGAATTGTCACATGCACAAAGCTGCAGGGAGGGCGAAGTAGAGACTGAGGGCCGGCCGACGTGGCCGTGCGGTTAAAGGCGCTGCAGTCTGGAACCGCAAGACCGCTACGGTCGCAGGTTCGAATCCTGCGTCGGGCATGGATGTTTGTGATGTCATTAGGTTAATTAGGTTTAACTAGTTCTAAGTTCTAGGGGACTAATGACCTCAGCAGTTGCGTCCCATAGTGCTCAGAGCCATTTGAACCATTAGAGACTGAGGAACAATACAAGATGCAGACAGAAAGTCTAAAACCACACTGGAATTTTACTCTATGTGGTCCTCAGCACAGCACTGTGCTTGCCAATAATTCTCTGTGCTGGTCTACAGCGCATAGACTGCGCCTGCACCCACGTGTTGTCTTCATATCCAGGGTTTCATGTAAACAAAGATGATACTCAGAATGAGCCAGTTAGGTCTGTGTTGTGGGTGATTGAACACTTCTCATCGAAAAGGCTGCAAGTGCGTTTTCACTGCCCTTGCAGAGTGCGGCTGAGAATTGCCATGAAGAAGGAAGTGCATGGCAGTTGTGTTAGGTGGGCTGCATTCATTAAGGAGAAGCCTCTCAGCGGGCCCTCCTACTTGGTGGGAGACATTGTTGTTCTAGGTACCTTTACTTGTTCGCAGTGCGCTCGCAACTGAGTACAGCGTCTTGATGCAATCGACGGGCATACTAGAGACACTGCCCAAAATGTCTGTAAAAGCCTCGTTGGTTTTTCACATTGGTTTCCATTTCGCGACCGATCATTTCTCACTTTGCAAATAGCCCTCGTATTATTGCACTTTTTAAGCTATTCCTCCCTTAGCACACCATCGACTATCTGTGAATATTCTCAGTTACCCATCATCCTTCATCTTCCTTAACCTCATGGATATAATGGAGAACCTCTGTTACACTGTCTACATGGCAATGAGATAGAATGCCTTGAAAATACTGTTTGTTGGCTTGAGAAATATCTAACAGGGGCATGAGAGAATAGCAAATATCGGCTTAACACCACGTTCCTTAGACGAATCACTTTCTAAATTCGGTGAGAAGGGTGCTTGTATTATGAGCTTACACCGCTGACGACGTGCACCTGCACTTCCGGTCTGTTAATAGACACTCCAGCGGTCACCATCTATATTCAGTGTCCCGGTATTTGTGTGGAAGAGTACTTCTTTCGGAAGCAATACCATACCTTTTTTTATGAAGCATTTATAGTTTTTAACATGGATATCATTCGCGATACTTGTGTGTGTCTGTAGAACCAAGGCTGCTTTTTATGCGGGGCGACAGTAACGTAGTCGCTGCGATCGTGTTTCTAACAGCTCGTCGCTTATTAGTCGATTACGTCTCTCTTCCTAAGACACCCTGGTAACATTCGCAGGAAAAATAAATGGAGCATGACCATCCATCACGGAATTTTCGCTCAATGTTGTTTGGTGCCACCAGCATTCAGTTATTGGCGAAGTACTATATGTAGTAGGGTTGTGCGATAGATCCACTGTGATCAGTAGGCTTGTAAAGTATGTGTTGGGCTTTAAAGTTAGTGTGGTTACTGCACCGAGATGTGCAAAGAAAATGACTATGTCCGGTCGTAAGGGAGGTATGGATTTGAT
Organism: Schistocerca americana; assembly: GCF_021461395.2. Taxonomy (NCBI): domain Eukaryota; kingdom Metazoa; phylum Arthropoda; class Insecta; order Orthoptera; family Acrididae; genus Schistocerca; species Schistocerca americana. The sequence continues at coordinate 375,404,105 of NC_060130.1, read as the reverse complement.
GTGGAAAATTGCGATTTCAACAAATCAATGGCCTAAATGGGGATGAAAGGTTTTACATGGAGTTGTTTCCAGTCATAAGTAGGATATAAGTTTACATGGGCATTTGATATATCCAGAACCACAGACGTTAGGAGTGCGGTATTTCCGATAATTCATTCATTGTTGAATGTCGCCAAATTGGTGCTGCAGTCGTAATATTTAATGGCAATTACACTGAGAAACATGTGGGTGGTTTCCTAGAACAACTAAGACGGCCGTCTGGGTGCGTGGCGGAGGGAGCTGGTGATCAGAACGAATCGATATTTCTGGCCTAAAGTGTAAGCCACTTCTTTGAGACCGTAACTTGTCAGGCTGGGAATGGGGATGCAGTTGACCTATCTGGGTCACCCTCTAGGTGGGGGAATAGCGAACTAATACTCAGCATGTATGGGCAGCCTTTGTGATCGCTTAAGTTGCGAGTATTCTCCAATTTTTATGTGGTAATTTGGGAAGATCCAATATAGAGAGGTTTGGCACTTGACAATTGTATCTGTTATATCATTGTCATCGGTAATCGTTAAAAAATACGAGTGGTACGAGCAGGTTCTTCTATTTTCGACTTACCACGTAAAAATCTTTGCAGATGTGATAAGTTCCGAGTTAGCCAATTTTTTGAGGCACATACCACACAACGACATGAGTAAAGTTTTTGCTTACTAGATATATACTTTCCACTCTTTATCCTCGGAACTATACTGAGCAACCGATCGGAAACATACTGTTATGAGGCTGCTATCGAGAACAATCGCTTAAATGGTATGATATCCCGGTAAGCCATGTTAAAATACACGAAATTGTGGAAATTTTCAAATGCTATTCGACGATTACAGCATGAAATGTCACAAAACGTGGTTTTTTGTTTTGTGTGTGAGATCGAATGTTGCAGCAGATATTGGTTTCGAAACTGATAAATTAATTCACGATTCACGAAGCATTTCTGGTCGACAGAGCTCAGAATGTAAATGTTCTTGTAATCCCATAGTCTGAAAATGGTAGCAACTCGTTACAGAAACCATGGTAGCAAGCAGACCAGACTGGTAACAACATTGTTACTGGGCACCTTTGTGCTGTGGGAACCAGCCCAGCCTATGAACACCAATTTGTAGGGTTGCCTCTATCAACGGATGGCTCTCTGATTGCACATATGGCCAGCGTGCGCAGTGAGTAGAGGACCGTTGGCTGTGGTGGATGATTGACTGACCTCACAGAGACTTTCTGGTGCTGTGACTATATACGGTGCAGGTGCTTATGTTTTTGGGATCTGTGTGTCTTTGCGGTATATGTATAAATGTCTGGCATACAGTAACTATATACAGGATGCAGAAGTGATGATTTTGTATGGTGCCATATACAAATTATGTGCTTACTACAATGATATGGTATGGTATTACAGTCGTTGGTGGTGATATAGCCTGGTTGGAGATCGCTTTCACGTCGAAAAATTCAAGCTTTCCTCGACAGTAGCAGAGTAATGTGATTGACGAAGTGTCTTTAGAAATAGTTTTCGTATCTCGTGATCTGTAGACGACTTTTACAGGGTTTACCTGTCAGCTCAATATGACCATGTATGTTTTTCCAATCTGTACAAAATACTTTTTCGCTGAAATTCTGTAACATGTCCATCTGTAGAAAGTAGCGGACAGCACTCCCACACCAGCAGCGCCAGTTTGGCGGTAAATTCAGTAAGGACCAAACAGAATGCTCCATTCACAGAAAGTTCTATGACATCCGAGAGTCACAAGACATCTTTCTTTTGTGTGTGTGTGGGGGGGGGGGGGGGTGGCATAGGAGTGTCCACAGACTGGTTTAGACAGGACAGGAGAAGACCAACGTACGAAAAGTTCCATGACTTCGGAAACTCACGTGGTGTCTGCTTTGTTCGAATGTTTAGAGACAAGTCCAGGCTGGCCAGTTTCTGTCTGTGTTTTTTTTTTCCTCAATATGTTTGTGGGTTTGGAAATATGTCATGAACTTTTAGTTATGTAATTTTTCTAAATTTCTCGTCTGTGCTTAGACACCAGTGTGCTTCGATAAGTGAGGGAAAAAAATAAGACCCTTAATATCCCTGACTCCAGTAGGAAATATAAACTAAGCCCACTCAGCGTTTCAGAAAAATGATGAACATCACAGCAACTGTAGGACTCAGAAATTTTTCTCCCTCTGACAGCACTTTCAAAGAAGCAGCTAAAACTCGAAATGTGATATGTATTTATTTATTTCGAGCTGTAAGTGAAGGGAGTGCTCTACGTAGAGTTTGAGCCTGCCTGCTGCCAGTTTCGAGTAATACTGGAGATATTTTTAACACCAGTTATGTGATATCATCAATTTCAAGCTCTATTGTGATCTTCTGAAATAAATAAATAAACTGTGTGAAATTCATCTCTGCAAACTGGTTAAATAAACAATGTTCTGCACTGGCCTGTCTCCTGCAAATTGTTTAAACAATATTCCACTGCCTTAAATTGTTTAATGCAATGTGATTGACGATATATTAGCCTATTGTCGTGAGATTGTCCCAGTCCAATAAACCAGCTCAGACTGAGAGGTTTTTCCCACCGTTCTTTCCTGGAAGGGCGGATGTCCTCTGGTGGTGGCATTCCTAACGATTTAAATAAATAAACAGGGTGAAATTGCTTCAATAAATATTATAGTGATCCTCTCAGTTTGGCAGCTTAACACAGACTGAGCTAGTTTCCCACCAATTCCAGGGGTGGGGGGCTGGTGAGAGAAGGGGTGGAAGGTGGGGAGAGGGAAGGCGAGGGGCGAGGGTTCGCGATTATATAGAGGGTGGTGGTGGAAAGACCCATGCACTGGCTGAGGAACACCCATGACATCACCAGTGAGTGGGGGTTATTAATTTATCACTTATTTAATTTGCATAATTAATGTGATACTAATTTTATTTCAAAAGAGTCCCAGAAACCCCTTTGCCCTACTACTTCAATAATACAAATACCATACGATAAACGTTTTACCTCCACTCAAATTGCCAAAACTAATAACTTAATAAAGAATGGAAAAAAAGAACTGCCCAAGAATCTACACACCGTTAATGCTGTTCTTCTGGCCCTTCAAGTTTGCAAGTATGGGTGCTCAGCGTTGTGATTTCCGAATGTCAAGAGGGTGAGCGCTACACGTGCCTTGGCACAAGTGCGAGGTCAGCTCATTTGCAGGCACAGATCAGTACGCCTGTCGAGAGCTACAGTATAGTCTAAAGAGCCATTCAGAAAAAGTTTGCCAACTCGATAATTGACGGACTTTCGGGACTAGAGCTGAGTTATCCTAATAAGTTCGCTAGGTATTTACTTGTAATTCTGATGAGACATTCTGAAAATTATTGCATAATATGCGACATTCAGTTATAAAATTTAATTTTTCTTCTGCAAGAAGACTGTTTTGTGTGTAAAACACATGTTTTTCTTTTTATAGTTTACGAGAAATCTGCCTCTTTTTGACTTAGCCACTACTACAATAATGGGAGAATGACCACTGCCACGCTAGCCGTGGGTTTCTGCAGCTGTAGCCATAAATTCAAATCTCACTGAAAAAATGTTTAAAGTCAGATGTTTTTCAACTTCCTCTACTATAAATGAAAACAGTCACAACCACATTAATTAATGGAATTCTAAAAACCTTTGAGTTCATACTTCAGTGTAATGTATATAAGGAATGAAGTTTTTTTTATAGCCAGCAGACTAAAGGTATTCGCCTAACTTCGATAATTTTCGCTATATAGTTATTTATTGGTTTGTAGGCGCTTTTCTGCCACTTATTTTCACTATTTTTAATAGTGGAGCTGGAATAATGGAAACATGGTTTGTTTGACATGTAGCGTTCGTATTTGCTTCAATCATCCATCTTCAGAGCAACAACAGTATACCCAGTCAGAACAGCTAACAACCAGAATCCAGTAAAGCAGGTACAGATCTGTGTCCAGTGTCATAGTTTCTGAGATATTCACAGTGGTTTTTGGGTATGTGGAGAGGGAGTGTGTGGGAAAGATGGCATGATCGACTGCAATACATGTTTATCACTTTCACAGCAACATGATAATCTGCTGACAAAGCAATACAAACACAGGGCATTTTGGTGAAATTATCCAGCATATAATGGGAGTGTTGATGCTATTCCCACACTGTTGAGCAGTTCTTAGTATCTGTAGCCTACGAAGTCCCTTTGTGAATGTTTACGTTTTTCAGTCACTGCTGTTTTCCTCTCTTTTGGGGATAGTGTCAATGACAGCCTTCTTCATAAAAACATTTTACACGACTGTGACGATGAAAAGATATGTTGCCTACTCGTTATGTTTATGGTATTACCACTGAAGGTGTGCAAAATTGTGAACCACGTCTGGTGAATGAATTATTCAGTCTTCAGTATGTTTGAAACAGAAATCAAACATAACTGTGACAGTTATTAGTTTACTATGTAGAGTTTTCAGTTGGTGCATCTGAGTATTACAAGTAATTAAGTTCTAGTTCCTAAACCTAATTACAGAAGTGGGAATAAATCTCCCTGGCTTACTTCCAGTATTCTAGCCCTGAGCGACCATATCTGCAAGATGGAAGCTGTCCTCACTTTTGAGCTTGCTGACAAAACACATTGGTTTGGAAACGATTTCTTCTGTCGCCAGTATAACTGAAACTTGGAAACAACGAGGAATGCATTAGGCAGCCATGTGATCGTCGAGTTATTTCCTGGATGGCAAGGAATTACTCTGCTAAATTCATTTGATTTTTCTTGCCATTTGCACTGAATACTCTGAGTGATTATCATTTAAGGTGTGACATCAGGTAACCAGTTTATAGATTTCAGACCAGATAAATTGTTCCATATGGGAATTGCAACTAATCTCTTCTTTTACACTGCGATTTAGCTGTTCTAGCCACCACAGTAAGGAAATGAGTAATGCCACAGCTTTTCCATAGCTCTAAGGTAGTGTGGCCGTGCTGTAAAGTAAACGATGCGTTGGCTCAGGATCGAAATCTTGCTGGAGATCAGCGTTTTACCTGTTATGTAATATAGCTACAAGCAGCCATATCGAAAATGAATGTGGAAATCTTAAGGAAACTTCTCCATCATAAACGTTCCTGCTATTTTCAGTACCCCACAGAGTAAGAGCAACGAACATATGACACTGCACAATAGATAGTGCCTTTCTCTACATCTGCTGACATAATTGTCAGCTTTCTAGGCCTGTTCGGACGAAGAGTTCCTTCTTTATGCATCCACTCCAGCTTCCACATTTCCATACTACATGAGGATGAAACGTGGCAGCACATAAACACAGACAGTTTCTGAAGTCCAAAGTGCATAACATGTTAGCAATTTGTGCCAGTTTAGACAAGCTCGTGTTACATATACATAATGTTTTTCTCATTTGGTTATAATGTAAAGTTGTAATTCATGTGTATTCCTACTTTGTTGAATAGCGAACATAAGAGAGAAATGATTCATCAGCAGAATATTCTCTATCATTGACTAAAACAGCCTGCCAATGCTCAATACCTGTAGAATTCCACTCGTAAGTAGTTGAAGATGCCTTAAAGCGATGTTCTAGGTGCATCTTCACCTGGAAATCAATTTTCTTGGTGGGTGTTCATTAAGGCATGGGAAATGCGAAGATTTGTGTACACAAGATCGGAATAATAAGTGCATGAAGGATGACTTCCCACAAAACCTCCAGGATACTTTTGTTGTGATATCAGCAAAGTGTGTTGTACTGTAGTTTTGTTGGTTGGCTTTCACATTAGAACTGCAAGTTGTCTCAGATGTTGGCAACAAATGTTAGCTGCGATGGACACAACCCTGATGAGGAGTACGTATTGCGTGTCACCATTTTTGTGCCACGAGGTGCAAAATATTATATGTTCACACTGCCCTTTGCTCGAGATGACACCTTCTGTTAGGGCTCATTTCGTCCTAAGAAGTTACCATAAAAACATCATAATTCGCTACCAGTAACGATATTCTGTAGGAATGCTGAATGAGTGAAATGATGACTTTAAAACAGAAATGCAATAATAGTCGCTCCTTTGATTTTAGTTCGTTTGAACTGGAGCTAGCAGTACTCCTACAACAAACTTCTGAGCCTTGCCTATTGAATGCAAGTGGCACACGAAAGTTAAAAGCTCGCAGTCCATCACATATGTCAGTTATTTATGCTTCCTGCACCTGGCAAATCATTCATGCCAGAGCGATCTTTCTTGAAACAAGAAAATCCTTTTCCGACGTGATTTATCCAACAGAATTCGCCCCACACACGACACAAATGTTTCAAGTTGCCCCCATTGCCTTCACCCTTCTATTAAGCCCAAAGCGAACAATATGTGACGAATGTTAGACCTTTCTCCACTTGCGATTCTATGTCATAATGCTTAAACAAAGTTCATAAAGCTCAAGTACGCAATACCCAATTCGTAACTGTAAGACAAATACTGGAACTTCAAATAGTAAAATGACAGTTGATGAATACACTCACAGTAACCCACGCATTTTGTGTAACTGCATGGTGTTCATTCAGTTTATCGAAGTTACTTCGAGTAGAAATTCGAACTGCAATGCGAAACAAGTTTGTGCTTACCAATGAGAGGGCAGAAACGCATCCAAGGTGCGCCGTGCCACATCAACCTAGTCGGACGGTGGCCAATGTCAAGCAGCTTACGGCAGATGGCCGGTGGTCTGTGGCCTGCGGCTATTGTAGGGCGTGAAAACTCTCTAGTGTAAACTCTTCTTGTTTGGAAGCACCCACGAGCTCTTTCGCGGAATGTTTTGTTGTTACTGGTGGGTTAGAAAGTAACGTAAATTATCTTTGAGGTTCCATCAGACTGATACCTTTAGCAGTCAGACGAAATGCGAATAAAGGAAAGAAAAAGAAAAATAAATGAACCAGTAGACTCTATCTCACGATTTTGCATCTCCATTGCACGACTTTACCATTTTCTTTAATTTTTTTTTACTTTATTTTTTCGTTGTTTTTCGCCAGTGGTTCTATGCAGACACTGCATGGCATCTTTCATGTTATGCAAATGACAAATTTACATAGTTTTTTTTCATTATTACAGAGGGTCCCCTTACCCAGCACGCAGAGTTACTTTACTGGCTACACTATGAACGTATACAACACTGTAACAGCTCATGCAGAAGACATCACTTCCGCATCTTACAGTGTTGCCTGATTGTGCAGGTGGCCGGACTTAGAATTCTTAGGGGGAGCCAATTATATCAGCCACTTAATCAAACGATTTACTATCTGCAGCGGCCGTCTGGCAGACAGCTTCTGTGTCAAAAAGTGTACCAGTCATGTCAAACAGATGCACGAATAGGCGCACTAATAGTGTCATTTTCTTGTAAATAACTAGCGACCTTCCCAGGTTCACATGGGTAGCATACTGTATCTACAGCCGGATGTCGTGTCTGGCGCAGCAGTATCAAACTACCAGCAAAAAATGTTCCTATCTGAGAAGAAAAAAGGCTCATATGCTCCTCTTTTAAAAGACTCTGAAAAGTGGGTTACTGCCTCATTCTAACTTGCCCACGTCTTTAAAAATTTTCTCAAATATTTTGGGATGCTTACATAATTCGCAATCCTTTTAACACGCAACTCACGTCTCACTCCCACAAGCTCCCCTAAATCTAACTCTCTCATACTCATTAGTTCATAGCTGTAGGTCGCTCATACCCATCCATTTCCATTTGCCCATTCTCACTCACTCATTCAGCCCAAGTTATTGTCAACATTGCCTTGTGTCTCTCTAGTTGTCTTTGCCTCCTATCTCACAGCCAGTCTCCTTCGTTCTGCCCTACTATTACTCTCCCATCTCACTGGCACTGTCTCCCTCATGCTCTCTCTTACTACTACTGTCTCATCCATTACTTCCCATTGGTGCTTTCTCTTCTCACTGCCGCTCTCTCTCCCTCGTTGTCACTGCCCTAGGCTCCGTCTCTCATCATCACTGACTCTCACTCACTTCCACTTTCTCCTTCTCTTTATACCTCTGTCACTGGCACTGTCTCCTTCACTCTTTTTCCCAGCACTGTTCTGTCACTGTCAAGTATGTTCCACTGCCGCTGTGCCCCTCTCTTTCTCCCACACTGCCATTGTATCCCTCGTTCTTTCTACATCACGTCCACTGTCTACTATCTTCCAATATGTACTACTTTTCTGTCTCTTTGCCACTGTCTCCTTTTCTCTCAGCACAAATAAGCGTGAATACACTCAAATGTCAAAATTTTAGGAAACATTTTAAAGGTACTGGAGAAGGTACAATGAGGCAGCTGGTAGTCCACTTTTCAGTCAGTCTTTTAAAACAGCAGCATATTAGCATTTTTGTGCTCCGATAGGAGTATTTTTCTGCTGGTTCTCTTATTTTCCCTGCTACAGCAGGGAATGTCACTCATATGAAAAGAACTATACGGTGCCGTAAAGATTTGATAGTTTACTTACGTGAAATTAAAATAACGCAAAACTGATTGTACACTTTAGACCGGATTTTAAGTCCACAAAAACTTGCATGTGTTTCAGTACTACAGCACGGAGTTTCCAGAACCCTTCTGATGTTAAAACTTTAAAGGTTGCTCGAGCTCGTGATCTTAGGAATATATTGTAAAAATTGCAGGAATTTGCAGTGCATAGCCATCTTGTAATCCATGGCTCCATTTTGGTACCGAAAAACCATTTTTTCGGGTGTTTCTAGGTAACGGATGAAGATTTTTAAAAAGATGGGACTTATAGATAAATGCTTAAAGACAATACCGCTAAAATTTGAACAAATTGCTGCCGTTATTTATTATTTAGACTTCGCATCACACCCGATTTTACGTGCGTATTTTGCGTGTACGTGTAGGGTAACGGTGAACCTCCGCATATAGGAAACTGATAAAGCCATAAAGGAACTTTTCAAGGTTATTAGAGATCTAGATCGTAGGGATATATCTTACAAATTTCAGCCATTTTCTGTGGAATCCGCGGCTCGGGTTTGATACCCAAAAACCATGCTTTTCGTGTTTCCTCAGGAACCACCGAAGAACTAAGTGGTGCCTCCATAAGCCTCTTAAGACGCACCACGGACGACATTAAATACAAAGAGAACTAACCGGTTTTATTCCATTTCCATAAACTGGAGGAAATGTGTTATATTCAGACTTTGACCCTTTACTGTAGGATAGTCACAGTAAGTATACAAATGGTCCCTATCCCAAGGGCTATCCAAAACACTTCATTCCACCTTCCTATTACCAACAGAACCCGAGGTATGGGCCCCGACAAAATCCCGTTTTACGTGCGGCGTTTTGGAATACATTAAATAGAGCATGTTGTTCCATGCGTACCGATACACACAAACTTTTCCCGCGAATCATTCTACCAGTGAAAACTGTACCGAACTCTCTAGAGTAGTTCCTGAGATTTGCCTCCACATACAGACACAAAAACTCACTGAGAGACTCTGATTTAGCAATATCTCATCCTGGCAAGAAGTGGCACAACTAAAAAATGCAATACATGAGAAATCTCGACTTGAAGAATTAATTCTATAAAACGTACATCGAAACAGTATAAGCGTCCTCTACATGTCAAGTAAGTGTTGTCGGCAGTAGATTTCATTATATTTTACGTGCACACTGAGGCACACCTATGTTTCAGTGGCATAAACCAAAGAAGCCGTTTTTCAACTTGCGTCTCTTTTCTTGATGGGGTGCGATATAAGTGGGTAGGAATCTATAGATGCTGGTCAGGTTCGATGCTTTCTGGAGTTGCGGCACGTGTCTACTGTTTTTCCCACCAGGTACCACCTCCTCTTTAGCTGACCAGGTCGGAGCTCCTGTCGTTGCTACTCCAAACGCGAGTTAAATGTGGAAGAGATAATGAGATATATATTACTCACGCATCATTACTATAATTTTATGTATAAATATATAAATAATTTTGTATATAAACCACATACATCTAAAAAAACGCACTGAGAGACTCTGATTTAGCAATATCTCATCCTGGCAAGAAGTGGCGTTACTCATGAATCAGTCTATCTGTTAGTGGAAACAGTATGAATAACCCTGCAGTAGTTTCTGAGATAAGCCTAAAAGTCATACGCTCAAGACAGAGAGGAGTAACTTTAGCTGTAGTCATACATCTTAGGAAAATACAGGACAACTGCTATTATGTCAATACATGCGTTCAACTATGAAAGACGTAATCTTGGAGTTTCTATCGTCATATCATCATTAGGTATCTTTTGAAAACCTTTTCCGAGAGCTGAAATGATATAATACGCTTTCAGATGTTAAGTTAGACTCGTCTGCGAGAAGAAGTGAAGGGATATGAAACAACAGGAAAAGAAATCGAGCAGAGAGGTGTGCGTTTTTGTATTTCCAGTGATTACGCAAGAAGCAGGTCATGTAACGGAGCAAAACTCCCGACAAAAAAAGAACTCTAGCCCAGAGAGAGAGATGCAATCCTCTAAAACGCCAAATTGCCTTCGGTCGTAATACTACCGAACTTTGTAGGAAAATAAGCGCTGCAATTCCCTCAACGACCGTTTATCGCCCTTTCAGGACATGACCGGTGATATATCGTGCCGTGAGTGGAAATAGCGCGTGACCAATACCGTCTGTACTTATGTCATAACGAGGGATGCACGAGGCATTTCTATAAATATTCTTCTCAGCCGTGGTGTGATGGACAAATTCCGATTTTTAAGATTTATGTGAATCAAAAATAAAAATGTATTTCACGGCTAGCGGAATCGCCTGTGATAATTTACTTGCGAAAGGCTGACAAACAGCGGTGAGGCCCTCTGTTGCTGTGCAGTGTGCAGAGGGTGGCTAACACACAGCAGCCCCTCTGAGAGCTTCGAATGCCAGCTTTGTGCTGCAGCGGGAGACGTCCGGATGCGCGGGCCACAGACCGAGTTCCAGGCGCTTCTAATAATTCTGCAGCCACCAGAAATACCAGACCTGTCAGCTTCATCAAGAGGGCAGATAATAACTGTAAAGCCGGGGCAGATATTTCTCTGCCAGCCAAAGCTGAATCAACATGACGTCATTAATAGTGACTGTGTAACGTTACAGCATTCAGTAGTTTATTGACAACATAGGAAACTGAAGTGCGTTCATAAATCAGCACTTAGTGGAAGCGGCAGCTCAGAGTTTTCTGTAGCCCACGTCTTTCTTCCATGAACACAAGTGGACAGAGTAGGGGTGAAACCTTCCCGTCTCCTCTATATCTCTTTTGTTACGCAACCTTCCCTTTTACAATAACCTATGAAACCTTTCCTTAGGATTTCTATCTCTTTCTCAATCTTCGTATACAAAATTAATTGCTACTTATTAAAAGTGATTTTCTGATTATTTCGACGGAACATAGAATGTGTCGTCGTCGTGGCCCTCAGTCGTTATCTGCAGTAACCCAAAACTGTTCCTTACCTTTTTTACTGTTACTGGATCGCCATCTGACTGCTACATCGAACTGCGACATGAATATACTTACTCTATTTTACTATACTTTATTAGCTGCAGGTGGGCTGTCATAATAAGTGGCTGTATTTATTACCAAAGCTGACGTTATTCTTTAATAGCAAAGCTGACGTTATTCTTTAATTAATTTGACTGACGTTACGTAATTCATAGTTAAAATTTTGCAAAGTTTTACGTTGACGGTTTTTGGGATGGATTATAATCAGTAATGCAATATTGATGGCAAAAATAATTATATTCTGATTGAAATGATTTTACAAACGTTCAAATGGGACTTACTTTTTACAATAATCTTACAACTAGCATTGCGCAGACATACCTTCAGTAGTCTTGAGTGTCTCAAAAAATAATTTAATAATATCAGTTTCTCTTATGATAATAGTTAGCTGATGTCTCTGTACATCCGTTTATAATCTCTTATAAATCATAGGCACACCGCTCCTCTCAACCTCTCGCTTCAGACCTGCTACCGACTCGCTTCACTTCTCGCTTACTGCTGACTTCCTACGAACGCTAAAGTGCGGTCTCTCCAGCCAACAATGCTTTCTGGTGCAGACAATCCCTGCTAACATTACAAAATGGATCAATGCGCGGTCTTTCCCGCTCTTTTCTTAAAATGTATCCATACGCGGTCTCTCCCGCCCTTTTTAAAATTATATCAATTTGCGGTCCCTCTTGCCAACAATAGTTTGATGCAGACATTCCCTGCTACCACAATTATTTCCAACATGACAAATATTAATTATTCCTACTTAATCCTATTAATAAAATATAAACATCTTTCATAAATTGTGGTTTGACAATAGGCAATAGAAATATACACGTCTTACAGTGGTAACTGGAGAAAAAGTACACAGGGCAACCGTGTAATTACAATAGCGCAGGGTGTATAGAGTGTGCGAGATGTCGAGAAAATTACTTCTCCTCTGTTTGTACGACGAATATCATTCCAGTGTGTGTAAATTATCAATTGTAAAACAATAAAAGTATATAAGTTTTTGCAAAAAGTTCTGGTGTACGCATTAAAACCCCTTCATCGAAACTTATTTGAACCCCAAATTTTCCTTTGCTTTTGCTTTTCATGTCTTTTATGGAAATATTAATAAATTCAATATATTAAGCATTATTTAGGTCTATTTGCAGTATAAGTAGCTTAAAAACTAAAAATAAAAATGTTTGCACTAAAGGACTCGGATCCCACGACTCCTGCATATACCGTAAGTTTGGAAAAAATGGGTGATGACGAATAGGCTCGGTCGCTTTGTCAGTTCACAAGACTTCATGCACAGGTTTATGTCACTTTGGCGCCACACGCATTTATCGAAGACCATTGGAACTGCTGTCGACTTTGCTTAGCGTTCGATGCGGGGTGCTTGGGAAATACCTTGTACTTCGTAGTTGAATATTTCGTGTCATAACTTGTTTGTTATAAAGTATGCTGTTTCGAGGCAACGGAAAGTTGAAGATTTATAAAAATACATCGTTCTTGGTACGATTTGTTATAATTAAACGTCGCAGAATGACCAATCGTTGCATAAAGCCTTCATTCTCTCTCTCTCTCTCTCTCTCTCTCTCTCTCTCTCTCTCTCTCTGTTTCTCAGTCGTGAGTTGTCATTGTCAATAATTCACAAATTAAGAAGCAAATGCGAGTAAATATTCAAAACACGTTAACCATTTGGCTAAATAAGATTGATGTACTTGCAAAAGAATTAAAAAGTAACTCAGCCTCAGTGATCTATGACGTATGAAAGAAAATTTACGAGCTAGTTCTTTTAGGACGTTTCTTCTCCAAAAAATAATTCTACAACTAAAGTACATGTTTAATTACCTACACGACGTTTTTTGTCGTTTTATTAAGACAAATTTTGCCAATACCGACGCGTTTTCGAGAGATCCTCAATGTGATGATGTTTTAAAGCAGCATTTATTCATAGGACATGAGATAAATGAGCTGCTGCTTTAATCCATCTGCTAGAATGGGTTGGGTTGTTTGGGGGAAGAGACCAAACTGCGAGGTCATCGGTCTCATCGGATTAGGGAAGGACGGAGAAGGAAGTCGGCCGTGCCCTTTCAAATATACCATCCTGGCATTTGCCTGGAGCGATTTAGGGAAATCACGGAAAACCTAAGTCAGGATGGCCGGACGCGGGATTGAACCGTCGTCCTCCTGAATGCGAGTCCAGTGTCCTAACCACTGCGCCACCTCGCTCGGTGCTAGAATGGCTATCCACCTTATTCAAATAGAGACCAACTCCTGAAATTTGTTTTCAGAGTTTCTGAAAATATGATTATGTATTTAAGACACCTTAATGAACACGTTTGAATGTATACGCTATTGGGTTAACTGCTGACTGACTTCAGCTTGTTTTTTTATTGTAAATTGACAAGTGGTCTCACTTTACGTATTGATGAAGGCATATTGTGAAAAATAGTTAGTAAACATTTTAGTAAGTTTCAGAATAAATTCTTCTAAGCACTCTAACCTCTCCCTTATCCACAGCCCAGTACCCATGAATGCAGAACATGATACTGTGCCGCCCGGGGTGGCCGAGCGGTTCTAGGCGCTACAGTCAGGAACAGCGTGACCGCTACGGTCGCAGGTTCGAATCCTGCCTCGGGCATGGATGTGTGTGATGTCCTTAGGTTAGTTAGGTTTAATTAGTTCTAAGTTCTAGGGGACTGATGACCTCAGAAGTTAAGTCCCATAGTGCTCAGAGCCATTTGAACCATGATACTGTATATTTATAAACAATGTAACTTCAAACTTTACGTACCCTGTAGTAAAGGAAAAGGGTAACGTTCAGATCCCTGTACTTGAGGCGAATGTTTTTGTTTTGAAGACCACGTTCGCCTTAAGTGCTGTGAACCGATCACGAAAGTGGATAGAAAACCCTTTCAGTCTTAGGTACAGCGTATGACGTCAAAACGGCGCTTTTGCATGACGTCTTGTGAACTGAGGGTTACCACAACCGTCACGAGCAACTTATGGGAAAGGAAGTGGGTTTTACCAGGATATGGAAGAGGTGAGGTGAGTCTTGGCTTCAGTGCCAGCACGTGGATGAAGGTGCTGTCACTAAAAATGGCGGCTGCCGCAATATGGAAGCCTGGTACTACTTAGAAATGCTTTAAAATTAAACAATAATTCACAGTTTCGATTAATAGCAAAATCATCAGAGTAGCCATGACACTGGGGTGTATTTCTTGAGACATGTACATCATGTATATCACAAGAACTACAGAAGTTATTTCGTAATAGCTAATGAAGACTCTTATAAAAATTAATAACCATTCAAAATGTCATGTGGTCTTGACATACAAAGCATTAAATGATAGCGGAAGACACTAGCTATCATCACTAAAAGCTACTCATTTGTATACATTTTATTTATTAAATTATTGTGTGTTTCATATCTTTTTAATTACCTAAATGTGCTGATCCTCGTATTCTCCACACCCACACAGAACACGAAAGCAGAATGACATTCCTCATGACTTAACCAGTTTAACTATGTACCGTATGTATGAGTTATCACGTGATTCTAGCTTAATTAATTAACTATTGAATCTTGCCTATATTAAAGACTCATTACTTTAAAGCTATAATTAAAATATAATATTTGATTCCACCATTGAACAGAGTGCAATGAGACATTTCTATCGAACAGAGCACCTTTATTTTTTATCATGTTTTAACAACAATTTCCTTTCCATTTATCGTAAGTGTATTTGTGCAAATTTCATGTTTTATTTAATTGTGCATAAACCGTTATATATAGGAATGCGTGTAAGATCTGAGTGGGACAAGGAAAGAGAGACCTTTCATCCAACATTTATGTTGCAACTGAAAGTTGTGTGTTTAAAATAGTGATACACTTCGTGTATTTTGTGTTCGTTGTGGATTTTGGCACGAAAGCCAAGGGCTTATAAGAGGATCAAACGGTAGCGCTCCACAGCCTCTTCAATGGTGCAATGCAAATGAAACAAACACCATTGGAAAACTGCCACGGTCATAAAGCTAACAAAACCTGAAAGTCTCTAAACAATCGAACTTTGTATCGAACCATCACACTTCTGGTAAAAGGCAAGTGTTTCGAGACTATCCTCAACAGACACATACAACAGTTTTCAGAAGACCAGAAAGTAATCCCTAAGATTCAAGCTGGCTTTCGAAAAAAACATTCGTGCATCTACTCTATGTTGAGAATATACAGCAACGTAACAAAAGCAATAAACATCAGAGACTGAGCTTCAGCCCTCTATCTACACGCAGAAACAGTCTTCGCCAGGGCCGCGCGGGATTAGCCGAGCGGTCTCAGGCGCTGCAGTCCTGGACCGTGCGGCTGGTCCCGGCGGAGGTTTGAGTCCTGCCTCGGGCATGGGTGTGTGTGTTTGTCATTAGGATAATTTAGGTTAAGTAGTGTGTAAGCTTAGGGACTGATGACCTTAGCAGTTAAGTCCCATAAGATTTCGCACACATTTTTTTTTAAAAAAAGTCTTCGCCAGAGTTCGGATCCACGGACTTTACACACAGACTTACCACTTTCGGCGCCCCTGTTCGAAACTTTGCAACTACTAAGATCCATTCTAGACAACAGACCCACAATAGTCTCAGAGGACGGTAAATTTTCTAACATGTTCACTCCCGAAGTTGAGGTGCCACAGGGGCCATATTGCCACCGTTATTATACAACATAGATACTGCTGACATACGTCACCACTCCCAATGGAACGAAGGTCTACTACTGTACGCCGATGACACCATCTGCTGGTGTCACTGAAAGACAGCAATAATTCGTACAATTCATGAACATGCAGGTTGTTAATAAACATGAAAAACGTCTCAGCAGATGGCTCATCAAGCTAAACGCTCATAAAAACCAATTTGTCATCTTCATGCACAAAAACTTCACCACCAGCAGAAGAAGTGAAACTAAGTCTGTGGGGACGAGACCTAACTGCTAAGACGATTGCAAAATTCATAGGACTGACTATCGGCAGGAGACTTTCATGGAACCCTCACATGGACGACATCATTATTAAAGCCAGAAGACGACAAGGACCTCTTAAACTAATTAAAGAACGCATAAAGGTAACTTCAAATAACACTCTAGTATACACGTATAGAGGCTTCACAAGACCGATACTCAAATGCGCTACGCCTACGTCGATGTCCAACCAAAATCAAACGAGCATAATGTTCAAGTCTGAAAGAAAACCGTTGATAGCTGCCACTAGATTCGATATACGCACGTCAAACTGCGCCATATATGAAATAGCAAATATCAAACCACTACAACGCAGATCCGCCGAACTCACAAGCAATATTGGACTAAACAGACTATGCGGGAACAGTTCAACATCGGAACTTCTCAAAGATAACCTGATGACCATAAACTTCCAAGATTTTATCATATCTACCTCCCACACACTACAGCACAATGCATAATGTCAACAAAAGAAAATCGCAACGAAATACAACTACAAACTGGAGCAGCTAACAACATCAATCACTTATTGCAAAAGCAATAAGAAAGTCAGTATAATTAAACACTGAAAATGAGCTGCAGATTAAACTAGCCAATGATAGCAGCTACTTATTACAAAAAAGAAAAGAAAATAGAAAAGAACTATGAGTCTAGCAACTATCAACATAAACCTAAGTGAGGTTTTAGAGTTTCTCTCGTCTGTAAGCAAATGCTTGAATTAGTACTCGCAACCCTCAGCACAAATTCAGAATTAGAACAAAATAAAATTGAATCAGAACAAAATTAAGAAAATAAGAATAATAAAGATATTGAATTCTCCCCTCCGCAATCAAGAAATAAATGGAGCCAAATCAGCATAAATCAAACCAATGGCTGATAAGCGCCCGAGCTCTGTCAACCACACACTCCACCCGTATGAACAAAAAAAAAAAAAAAAAAAAAAAAAAAAAAAAAAAAAAAAAAAAAAAAAAACTGTTTGTCACGCTGTGCGGCTGTGCGGATCGGTCACGGAGGTAACGTGAACGTTGAGGATCTGACAGCGTTGTTTTAGAACTTGTGAAGTGACAGGTTTTGGGCAGCAAGAGGCCACGCGGTTGCTCTAACATCTGTTTGTACTTAGAAAAATTTTGAGGGAAATGGTACTTAGAATCGTAATCCAGCTGGAACTTTAACGTTTCGCGTGTTGAACTTTGACTATTTTCGGCTGCAAATGGGGAATTTAATAATGAACTCATCTGCAACTATAACTTTAATGGTAAATTGCATTTATTTAATCCCGCATTATTTGCCGATGTTAGCAAAAATTTTACTAAATAATTACAGGATAATACTATCTTTGCAGCGATTTTAGCTGTTGGGCATAAAAGCAGGCTTTGTGTGGCTCGACTACATGACGATATCGAGCCAATATTGTAAACAGAGTCGTGCATTGTTCAACTGTCTCCAATGTTTAATATCGTCATAGGGATTTATATAGTAAGCAGCATGAGGCCAGGTCAGTTGAAAACACACACTCTCTAGCGTTCGCACTTGCTATTCACAGGTGGCTTACCTTGTACTGGTGTTTTAATGTTATTTGTCGTTATAAAGTTGATTTTTGTACCATTTTTCCAAGAAATGGATTATATTTCAAGATAGCCAATGTAAGCCATTTCTGTGTTGCAGAGTGCGTTAGGTGGTGTCCTTTTTCGTAATTTTCTACATTTGAAGTTGACTGTTTTCGGATCATGCTCGTTATAATAGGTAACCTTGTAGTAGAACGCAGATTTATTCATTATCTCTGAAAATTTTAGATGGGAAGCGAAGATTCATTTGGATGTTAGAGTAGAAATAAGCATGCTTACGTCGTACACGATGACAAAAAACGTAATTCATATGTTCATTCCGGAATAATTGAAAGGTACGTTTGCAATTCTTATTGCGCATTATGAAGTCCAGAAAATCATCGTTGTCTCAGTAAGATGGCAGTGGACATTCTGGGCAGAAAAGTGCTGAGATCAACATCAGCTCTTCCTTACCAGTGGTGTCATATCACAGCTGAGATAACTGCACATGTCATACTCTGCTGACGTAAGCATCACCACTTCCTATCTCCAAGGTCAATCCAGGAATCACAACATCCTCCCACATGCCATGGGTAAGGAAGGGAGGGCCTTCCTACTCCTGCTGCACTTCTGCAAACATAGCATGAAGCACCCCCCACCCTGAGCACTTTGCAGATAATGGCATGCAAACTCACACCTCTACCTCTTGAACATTTTTGTTTGTATAATAATGTGATTGCGTGCACACCAGCATTTGCCGTTGAGCATGAAGCGCCACCAGCAGCTGCAAGTAGATGAGATGAAGAAGAAGAATATGTGTTATAACAGTTCATCTCTAATTATTAGCATTATTATTATTATTATTATTATTATTAAGTGTGTAGTTTTTCTGCTATAATTGTTGCAGATGCACAACAGCAGCTGCAGCCCATACAGTGCTCAGCATTGTTAGACTATGCTGTTGCTTGAGCATAGCAACCACGAGTGTGTGATCCAGTGCCAAATGAGATCACTCAGTTGCAGCCCACAGAAGTATCCCAATCTTCAAGACCTGGTGTCATCTGACTATGCCATAGCACAACCACAGCAACCAAGTCCCACAAGAGTATCGTTTTTTGCTAACACATACAATGTAACTGTCAGTGGTTCTAAATGTGTAAATGTAGGCTTGGAACCTGGCAATGACTCTGAAGTACTTATACAGGTGTAAAATGTACAATATCAGTGCTAACGTGCAGTATTCATGGTGTGAGTGGGACTATTATACAGTATAATGGAATATATAAACAGAAAGATGACACACGAGCATGACACGTCTGACACCCCTATTGACACTCACTTTGTTTGGTTGTAAAATGTCTATAGTAGATATGTATGGTGAAGCAATGCTTATAATTAATCTCACTGGACACGATAATATCTCTGAAACGTCCACGTCTAGTTAAACTCAAAAACCTGTACTGCACATTATCAATTTCCATTGATAGACTGTGTCTTCGTTTTCAAATTGTGAGAGGAGGGTACTGTGAATTCGTTCAGTATTTGCACAATAACACTGTAAATATTGATCAAGTGGAGCAATGGGTAAGTGCCTGTCCACTATAAAATCCATAAAATCAGTGAAGGAGGAATTTACTGAATAAATGCCCATATATGTTATTGCACCTACCTATAGGCTTGTCTACGATTCAGGCTGAATTCGAAGTTTTATGTCGTGTCGTTGTCTCTGTAGAGCTGTACAATGGGAAGCGAGGAGAGGATGTTGTTTGGTGGCCGGTATCCTCTTTCTATAACACAAATTGCACACGTAGATTAACTGGGTTCTTTATTCATAAGAATGGAAAGCTCTTCTGTGTAGTCCACGTCTGTTTTTGGCATCTGTCGATCTTCTCGCAACCTCTTTGCCGCATGATGTGCTGGCGCCAGCTTACGCCAGCACACAAAGCATATAAAAAACAATTATTTGGATCTTTCTGTAAAGCTGAATGATTATGTGCAAAACAAAAACAAAAATTGTATAAAGTTGCTCTTATTTGCTTCCACCCTGCAATAACTTTAATAATAACACAGATATGGCTAATTAACTCATGGTTTATTATTAGAGAATACTTGTTTTCAAAAAAGAGAGTGCATAAATGGAGAGCCTCCGACTAGGCACTCAGCACATAATGGCAGGTCACTGTGCACATCATGCAGATTGGTGTGATATCCCAAGTCTGCCTCCAGCACCTATCCCCTACCAACATCAGCGCCAGATTGACTAACCTATCCTTCATTCTGATGATTTCATCCCTGAATAGCTTTCGGAACCCTCCAAACAACAGAGATTGTTTCATGGTTTATCTGTAGAGAGTGTTCACATCCAACTGAACTATGTAACTCAAATCGTCAGAGGGCCTGTACTCGCCTTACTTAGTCATGAATTATTCATCTTGGCTTACCTGTAGACACATTGGCAAAATCCCCTGTGGCTTCCGCGATGGAAGAAAAGCAACAAGTTAACATTGGTCAACAGTTTGAGGTTGATGCGTGTCTTTTTCAACATTGTATCCCACAATAATCCTGGCACTGTGTAACAGAAGTCAGGATTCAGAGTGGATGTAACCAGCCTTACACTTAGAACTCCAGTTATTCATATGGAAAGGCCCCCAGCTTCATTACAAGCTGATACTTTGTATTGTCGGGAAATTCAGATCGAGTGATATGCATATCCTCTCAACACATCATCTCAGCTAGTTTCTGAAGAGGTGCATGCATAAATCGTAGGAAATCCAGGAAGCGGTGTGATACTTTTGGCGTCATTAGCATGGAGAATGAAATGTGTTTTTCTACATTGTCGGGTATGATACTGAATTATCATTCTCCAACCCAAAATCACCTAAGGGTTCAACAGGAAAGTGAGCATCATACCCATTCAAATGATGGAGGAACACAGGTATGTGTCATGATAGTTTGTACTTGAGACTGCATGTGTTGTGAGCTCCACTGCAGAGCTTCCCTGTTAGATGACAGTAATCTTTACATGGAGTTTACACTTTTCTGTTCAAAGACTGATCACAGATATGGCTAACTGCCAGATTATATAAGGCATCATTCTACTGTAAGTTGTTCACTCGGATGTTTCTGCTATAAATGCCA
The DNA here is from genome assembly GCF_021461395.2 of Schistocerca americana. Lineage (NCBI taxonomy): Eukaryota > Metazoa > Arthropoda > Insecta > Orthoptera > Acrididae > Schistocerca > Schistocerca americana. The sequence goes on along the minus strand of NC_060130.1, from coordinate 375,382,927 downwards.
TCAACATCCCATGCTAGTGTTTCGAGCTCAGAGAGCAACCCTCTTACAGGATTATCCCTGATAAGTGATACGAAATTATTACCACTAGAATCACACTTACGATAAAGTGGTGTGAGATGCTCTGGAAGCACCTTTACACCGCACAACAGAAACTAGTAAGCACTGAAAGCCAGCATATACAAGAAAGGGACGTTGTTCCTGGTGATGGAGGTTCTTAAACTCTAAGAACTTTTTATCCTCAGTTGTCATTTCCGCACATACCAGTTCCTGCATGGAGCAGTCAAGCATGTGAGTACGCATAAAGGCAATGTACATGGCTCGGCGTATTACCAGGCCTTCTTTCCTTCATATCGTAAAAACGACTTAGTATCTTAATCTACAACTACATCTACATCTACATGGTGGTCGGAAATTCCCGTTATAAACTTCTAGGACTTGTAGTGGGGAGTGAGTACATAATATTTTGAATAGGAACCCATGTTCAGAAACGTACCATTTCCGTACTACAACCATTTGAAAACGTGTTGCTAATGCGACAATTTTTACAAGTATTTGACTGGGCGTGATCCAGTAACTCACTTGTTTTACAGTTCCATTCATTAACAGACAATGAGACTGCTCGTGTACTCGTTGACGAGTTCTCATTAACGTGATGCACTAACGCCTCTTCCAGTTCGGGTGTGTGGGGCCTCCCTGGAGCGCCGCAGTCGTGCCTGCTGCTGGTGAAGATACCCTTTCTCGAAACCGCTGCGAAAAGGGTACGCGATGTAATCTAAAGTTGTGGAGAACTATCTTGATAAAGGCGACGAGCAGCTCTTCCATTGCCGTGAGCTTCGCCATTCAGGAAGATCATGTCGGTGTTTTCTGCAAACTTGAACTCAACCATGCCGGCCGATGTGGCCGAGCGGTTCTAAGCACTTCAATCTGGAACCACGAGACCGCTACGGTCGCAGGTTCGAATCCTGCCTCGGGCATGGATGTGTGTGATGCCCATAGGTTGGTTAGGTTAAAGTAGTTCTAAGTTCTAGGGGACTGATGACCTTAGATGTTAAGTCCCATAGTGCTCAGAGCCATTTGAACCATTTTACTCAACCATGTTGCTCCAACACCGACAGATGCGTCAATGAGGCTCAACCAGGTCAGTGAGGCAGGATAGGATGTCAAATGACATCAGCCGATCTGACTTAAGCACCCATCACTATGACTATCCCGATGCAAACCTACCTAGAACACATGTTTTCAAACGTCTGTAGCACGAAAACGGCACGTTTCCGGACATGTGTTCCTATTCAAAATATTACGGACTCACTCCCCTCTACAAGTCCTAGAAGTTTGTAATGGGAATTTCCGACCACCCTGTACATGGATACTCTGCAAATCACACTTGAGTGCCTGGCAGAGGATTCATCGAACCATCTTCACAATAATTCTATATTATTTTACTCTCGAACAGCGAGCGGGAAAAAAACGTACACTTATTCCTTTCTGTGTGAGATCTGATTTCCCTTAGTTTATTATGATGACACTCTTGGTAAAATTTCCATACCAATCTCAGCTGACATGTCCTGTAATATCACCTCATCCTACCGCCACAGTCTTATGATACTTGTCTCTGCAGTGTCATTACTGCCTTCCTGAAGAAGGCAACAGCTCATAGTAGAGAACAACTTTGTACCTAACAGCGGGATAACACTGGGCATTGATGATTTAAGGTAGCTGCCTTTCCAACATTGCTTGACAGGCACATGGAGAGGTAGTCGGATCCCAGAATCCAGCATTGACCCTGAAATCACCAGCAACCACAAAACAGACTAATTTTGCTGCGTGATTTACCTCCTGTTGGTGAACAAGAAAGGCTGTGGGGCTGCTACTGCTAGACCCAGAATGGGATAGTGGCAGTGACATCGACAGCATTGCCCTGCTACCACTAAGCCGGCGGTGGTGAACTGATGGCCCCAGCAGAGGTGATGATGATGATGTTGATGGCACTGCCCTGCCACCACTTGGCTGGGGGCAGTAGCCTGACAGACCCAGCTGAGGTGACACAGAGGTCGACCCAACCACCCCACTACCGCTGGGTCGAGCTGATGCAGACGTCGACATCAGCATCAATGAAAGATCCAGCAGCAGCTGTGTGAGCCCGCCTTCTTCTTTGCGATGGAAGAAGAAGAAAAATAGTATCACCAACAGATAGAAGCAATAGACATGTATATCCAACAATAATAATTTAATTCTGTTACTTACGTCGAGGTTTATCAATGATAAATGCTTTCAGCCACTCATATCCTCGTTATTAATCATAATATAAGATTTGCTATATTCTAATACCTTTTGGTTTAATTCAGCCTTCAAATTTCTTGAAATATCAGTGTCAAGTGAATTTGGAAAGAAAACACTGTATGCAACGGTAAAAAATTACTATTGATAGAAAAAGCAGTAACACTACTACTCACATACCTGCCGCTCAACGTCTGGTGTCATCCTCCATGAGCTCTGAGAGGAAAATGCCTTCATTGGAGGTAACTGTGACAAGTCAATATTGATCTGGTTATCTACAGCAGAAAAAAGGTAGGGAACACTTCAGTATCACATGCAAAAGTGAAGAAAACAAATTGCACATATATATATATATATATATATATATATATATATATATATATATATATATAATTAACGTTTGCCTTTACGTAAATCATTAATGACATCGAAGCAATTCAGAGGCGAGTTGCTAGATTTGTTACTGGTAGGTTCGAACAACATGTAAGTGTTACGGAGATGCTTCGGGAACTCAAATGAGAATCCTTGGAGAGAAGGCGACGTTCTCTTCGAGAAACGCTATTGAGCAAACTTAGAGAACCTCCATTTGAAGCTGACTGCTGACGATTCTACTGCCGACAACATACATTGCGGGTAAGGTTCAAAATGGTTCAAATGGCTCTGAGCACTATGCGACTTAACTTCTGAGTTCATCAGTCGCCTAGAACTTAGAACTACTTAAACCTAACTAACCTAAGTACATCTCACACATCCATGCCCGATGCAGGATTCGAACCTGCGAGCGTAGCGGTCGCTCGGTTACAGACTGTAGTGCCTAGAACCGCACGGCCACTCCGGCCGGCGGCGGGAAAAGGCCGTGAACGTAACACACGAGGGCTCATACGGAGGCATATAAACAGTCGTTTTTTCCTCGCTCTGTTTGCGAGTGGAACAGGAAAGGCAATGACAAGTAATGGTACAGGGTACCCTCCGGCACGCACCGTACGGTGGCTTGCGGAGTATCTATGTAGATGTAGATGTAGAATGAGAAATTCCACAGCCTTATCATCCGAAAGGGCGACGTTACACTTGGAACCAAGCTGCCATCGTCTGACATAGTAGTACATTTGCCAGCACTTTCGTCATCAGATTGTGCAAAGAGATTCATGGCTGATCAGACCGAAATGAGAAGGAGCTATTCAGCGTTGATTAATATACAGGTTGCGTGTTTTCTTGGGTTAGGTACACAAGTACAGAGAGAAGCATACTTCTGCGTACACAGCACTGACGTTCGTGCTTTTCATAGTAGTGAGAGGCTCACGTCTGCATGTACCACTACGTACGCACTTCTCGTGAGAGCAGGAGTTAGCTGTGGTTCATATACATTCTTGAGTGAACACTGCTACGTGCATATTCACGGTACTTATAATCCAGTGCCTCTGCCCGTGGTGCCTAGGCGGTACCACAATAACGTTCCAGTGTTATCTAACCAAGGTCGCTCTGTATGTCTGGCCCTGCTGCTTCTTGCCAGTGGCTGCTGCTACGACGTCTCGTTCTTAACGAAGCACCTGCTTGCAAGGAGTTCCTGGCGCTTCTGCTTCTTAAGAGGAGTACAGAGGAACGCGTTAGTTAAATACTCACCTAAAAACTGCAGGTGAGGAGGTGGAAAATACTAAGTGAGTTAGTAAACACAATTTTTAAAGAAACAGTTTATTTATTAGTAAGCCAGCTAATAACAATTGTACGTTTTCTGAAGAGTTCATAAACCCATGTTCTTCGTATCTCTACTTCTTCAACTGCTTGAGGGCAGAACATCCTTCTGTTTCCAGATTCTGGATTGACGCACAGTCATAAAGTTTCTTGAAACCAGAAAATCTTCTCATGACCTTTGACGTAAACTATGCTACGCGTATCTCCATGATCGTACGCACGGAGCGACGATACCATATGTTCATACACCGTCCCTTCATTGTCCCAGCAGTTCGCGAAGTAAAACTGAGTCAACCACGCCGCCGTTTTCAAGTTTTAGAACACTGCATTGAGCTAAACGGTTTGGGTCACGAAACAGTTGTTGAATATCTCGTTATTATTTGTCCGACGTCGGAGACCGCAACGAAAGACACCTCTTTAAACACAAATCGTTCACAATCGTCGTAAAACCCTTGTGTCTTGGCAACTATCTTTGCTCTTTTAGGCATCGTTGTGTAATCTATTGTATGTTGTGCAGTGTCTCTACATTTATACCACGTGTTATACATTTCTTATGAGCAGCGAGTAGTTTATGAGATGGTCGTGTAGTATTAATGCATACGCTGCGGTGCTCGCAGGAAAGTTTTTGATGATTCAAAGTCAACACGAACGTCCACAGTTCCAGCCTTCTCACCTCGCGTTGCTTTGAACAATCTGTCACCACTATGGGTGACAATTCTTTAAATTTCTGTGGGCTAAGTGTACATCCAAAACCATTGTCAGTTTCATAATATGACGTGTAAAATCTTGCGTACATGTCATACAGTAGTATATTAATGTTTCTGCTCCAGTCGAGCTGTAAATTATCTTACGGAAAAACTTGCATTTTAGATTGGTTAGATTACGGTTGTCAAACATTATTGAATCTTTTTCGGGAATCCCTTTCCTGCCTTCTGCAGTGCTCGAATAATAAATCGAAGCACTTCTAGCTGGCTAGAACGTTTAAGAGTCCATGCTTGACGATATGCCTGGAAGGATCAGGTATTCAAATAACTCCCAAGAGCGGAAAGTTAAGGGCAGTTGCAGTCCTGAATTAAGAACACGCAAAAGTTTCAGATTCTCTTCGTCTGATAACGATAGGTGTATTACTTACCATATCAATTTATTCAGCGCAATCTTATGCTCTTTTTCTCCTTGCTTTAGAATGTACGAGTTGTTATATGTATCTCTTCGAACTAGAATCAGCTCCTGGTAACGTTCATCAAAATTCGATTGCTGTCTTCAAAGAAGCCCGTTAACATTTTGAGTGGAATGCACACACAAAGGATTTATCTATCGTACTGTCTATGAACCATCCTGCATTATGTAGAGCATTCAGATCCGAAGTTGATGCAGGGACGTATGTCTTGAGTGTAGATGTGAGCCCACGTTTCTGGTGCGGTTGACTTCAACTCCATGAGGCTTGTATCCGATTTCCTGAAATAGAAAGGCGAATGCATTACGTGTAAGGCACGATGTTACTCATTGTGCCATGGCTTTGTTAGGTATAAATACCCCCTCCTAACATAGGAAGCTCTTGTTGGAAGTGTTGCTGAATGATAATTCATACCTCATCATTATTATTACACATTGCTGAGGCAACGGTTTGTGATAATAATATTCCTGGCTAATGATACACTTGTCGTATTGAACTGGAGTCGTTACTTCAAGTACCATTATTGTGAGGTTCCAGTCCAACGGATTTAAGATACTCGCAATTCTCGTATGTTTTCACATTCCACTTCCGTTGCAAAGTGGTCTTCTGATAGTTAGGTAAGACGTATTTATACTTAACACCCATAATTTTGCTTCTGATGAAGACATACTATAATTTCCTCGCCGCGAAAATCAATTAGTTTCTCGTTCTGATATACGATATTCAGCTCGAGGTGGTCTGACGCCTGAACATTCACAAGGAGGTATATCGGATTACTGGGAATCTCCGCTATTTTATAACCAGGGTTCGCTGAAGGAAAAAATCCATATATGGTATGGACTTATCCGTCGTATTATATTACACTCTACGGCCTACGCGAACTGTACTGATTGGCAGTATGTCCAGTGGCTGACTTGACTCTTAAATTTTATCAGTATTATGCTCCAGCACTTGTCTCCTCGAGAAACCTAGCAGCGATCGTATCGAACCTTTGTGATTTAAGTCTACTGTGTCTTCTGCCGTTTTTCTCTTTGTTTCAAACAGATTAACGTTTGTGTGTAACTCAAATTCTTTTATAAAGCCTTTTATACATGGATTTAAGTCGCAGCCAGGAGGTATTACCACAACTTCCCCACTCCCCAGATGGTGTTTACTATTTACCTCAGTGACATTGCGTGTTTCCATACAGATCAATGCCGTACATCACTTCCCACTGTTCAGGTATAGTGGAAGAAAGTAGTTCGCTTTTCATTTAGAAGAACGTTCTGTTACAGTTAGAGTGAACAACATCACATATCAGCCACAAATGATGCAGTGAGTGAATACTACTTATTTTTATGCAACTGTCCGGAGAAACATTAGGCGTTAAATCACCGAATGAGTCAGAGCAGTAGATGGTATTCATTTTTTTAACATATGCAACCCAGTTGGTTCCACATCCTCCCACAACATCTGAACTAGTAATCCCACATTCTTTGGAATTCCATATTCCCTCGGGCAATGTATCCCTCCTAAACACGCCGCAAAATCTTGGAGTTTTCAGTTTTCTTTCGAGTTTAAGCAGATATGTGCTTGCATGCGGTCCGTCCTGTAGTATCGCTGTGGATCTTTTTCTTTGTTTATGTACAATCCAAGCCCCCTCCTGTATGGTTTTAAATATAGAGCTCTACTGACAGCGATGGCCTCCGTGGCCATATTGCGCCTTTGAACTTCTTTCAATTTCTTCTCATCATTTCGGGTATCCTCTACTGGTTGAGTTCTGACAGCAGCTCTTCCAGCTAACGAACTAGTCGCTGATAGCCCAGCAAATTCAGCAATTAGAAAAGGAATTATTCCACCAGATGTTTCTGGTACTGGCAGACACTGGGCTTTTTAACATCTTTTCCTTCCTCCTTCTTTAGTGTGGGACAAGCTGCATTTATTATTTGCTTCAAGGTCATTCTAACGCGCAATTTAAGTTTAACATGCATTGCCTTATCGACAACCAATGCAGCAACTGATATGACGTACAGTCATACTTTTATAAATTAAGACTAGTTTCTAACGGCACGATTAAGTGAGAACTCACAAAAAAATGCAGATTTCTGGTCAACATACAATGAGAAAGTTGAAACCTTATGACCACTTCCTTAGTAGCGTGTTAGTCCAGCAACATAGCAGCGATTCTAAGTATCATGATTTCCAATAGTGTTGGTCGGTTTCTTCAGGCAAGTGACGTCAGATGTCTACTCATTCCCATAAATTGCGTGTCGCAGGCTTATGGGCGTGGAGCTGGCGCCCGATAATGTCCCAGAAGTGTTCCCTCGGGTTCAGATCGGGCGAATTTGGTGGCCAAGTTATCCAGGTGAGCGTATTTTCACGCTCTTCAAACCACTGTGACACGCTTTTGGCCTTGCGACACGCAGTTATTCTGCTATAAAGCCATAGCGGAAGGTACCAAACTTGAAGGGATGCAGATGGTCTGCAACAGTGTTCACGCAGTCCATAGTTGTTATGACGCCTTCGATTACTACCGCAGACCTCTTCGAAACTAAAGTATAGGCTCCTGACCTCCCCACTCCACCCCCAAGCAGCATAATTATTGCCGCCGCCGAACTGGGCTTGAATGACACGTGGCCAGACACGACCCAATCACCTGCTGTAGCAAGAATCGTGATTCAGACCACCAGGCAACACGTTTTCATTGATAAACAGTCCAGTCTTGACAATCCCGTTCCCGCCGCAATCGTGACTGAACGATGTCGTTGGGCCAACATGTGAAAACGTTAGGTCGTCTGCTGCGGTGTCCCATTTTCAATAATGTGCGTTGAACACTGTGCTCCAAAACACTTGCCCCTGCACTAGCATTGTACTATATCTTCAGATCTGTCACAGATCGCGGCCTATCCTGGTTTACAGAGCGGACAAACCCCCGACATCCAAGTTCTGTGAAGAGATATGTACGTCCAACACCTTACTGGCTACTCGAGATTTCACTGTCCATCAACCATTTTCCATACATTCTCATCGCAGTAGCACGCGACCTGCCAATCAGTTCGCCATTTTCTAGATGCTCATTCCCTGGCGACGGGCCATAACAATCTCTCCTTTGTCAAAGATGCTTACGTCAGGGGATTTCTCTATTTGCGTCCCTTATCGTCAATAGAATGATACCTCACTCGTCTCTGCTCGCGCTTCATACACTACTGGCCCTTAAAATTGCTACACCAAGAAGATGATAAACGGGTATTCATTGGACAAATATATTATGCTAGAACTGACATGTGACTACAAAAAAAAAAAAAAAAAATGGTTCAAATGGCTCTGAGCACCATGGGACTTAACACCTGACGTCATCAGTGCCCTAGAACTTAGAACTACTTAAACCTAACTAAGCTAAGGACATCACACATATCCATGCCCTAGGCAGGATACCAACCTACGACCGTAGCGGTCGCGCGGTTCCAGACTAAAGCGCCTAGAACCGCTCGGCCACACCGGCCGGCATGTGATTACATTTTCTCGCAATTTGGGTGCATACATCCTGAGAAATCAGTACCCAGAAAAACCACCTATGACCGTAATAACGGCCTTGATACACCTAGGCATTGAGCCAAACAGAGCTTGGATGGCGAGTACAGGTACAGCTGCCCATGCAGCTTCAACACGCTTCCAAAGTTCATCAAGAGTAGTGACTGGCCTATTGTGACGAGCCAATTGCTCGGCCAACATTGACCAGACGTTTTCAGTTGGTGAGAGATCTGGAGAATGTGCTGGCCAGGGCAGCAGTAGAACATTTTCTGCATCCAGAAAGGCCCGTACAGGACCTGCAACATGCGGTCGTGCGTTATCCTGCTGAAATGTAGGGTTTCGCAGGGGTCGAAAGAAGAGTAGAGCCACGGGTCATAACACATCTGAAATGTAACGTCCACTGTTCAAAGTGCCGTCAGTGCGAACAAGAGGTGACCGAGACGTGTAACCAATCGCAACCCATACCATCACGCCAAGTGATACGCCAATATGGCGATGGCGAATACACGCTTCCAATGTGCGTTCACCGCGATGTCGCCAAACACGAAAAAAATGGTTCAAATGGCTCTGAGCACTATGGGACTTAACAGCCGCGGTCATCAGTCCCCTAGAACTTAGAACTACTTAAACGTAACTAACCTAAGGACATCACACACATCCATGCCCGAGGCAGGATTCGAACCTGCGACCGGAGCGGTCGCGCGGTTCCAGACTGAAGCGCCTAGAACCGCTCGGCCACACTGGCCGGCGCGCCAAACACGGATGCGACCATCATGATGCTATAAACAGAACCTGGATTCATCCGAAAAAATGTCGTTTTGCCATTCGCGCACCAAGGTTCGTCGTTGAGTACACCATCGCAGGCGCTCCTGTCTGTGATGCAGCGCCAAGAGTAACCGCAGCCATGATCTCCGACCTGATAGTCCATGCTGCTGCAAACGTCGTCGAACTGTTCGTGTAGATGGTTGTTGTCTTGCAAACGTCCCCATCTGTTGACTCAGGGATCGAGACGTGGCTGCATGATCCGTTACAGCTACGCGGATAAGATGCCTGTCATCTCGACTGCTAGTGATACGAGGCCGTTGGGATCCAGCACGGCATTCCATATTACCCTCCTGAACCCACCGATACCATATACTGTTAACGGTCATTGGATCTCGACTAACACGAGCAGCAATGTCGCGATACGATAAACCGCAATCGCGATAGGCTACAATCCGACCTTTATCAAAGTCGGAAACGTGATGGTACGCATTTCTCCTCCTTACACGTGGCATCACAACAACGTTTCACCAGGCAACGCCGGTCAACTGCTGTTTGTGTATGAAAAATCGGTTGGAAACTTTCTTCATGTCAGCACGTTGTAGGTGTCGCCACCGGCGCCATCCTTGTGTGAATGCTCTGAAAAGTTAACCATTTGCATATCACAGAATCTTCTTCCTGTCAGTTAAATTTCGCGTCTGTAGCACGTCATCTTCGTGGTGTAGCAATTTCAATGGCCAGTAGTGTATTTTCCTCACCGCGTGGCGTGCTCGCAACGTCACCAGACGCCATGCAATCTTATGGAGAATAGTGGTCATAATACTTTTTGTCGTTAGTGTACAGTCACATGCATTAGTTGTTGGTACTACTAAAATGTTGCAAAGATAGACTCTTTTCCAATAAAAGAACATATTATATACACAAAGGTACCACTGTTTCCGTATCTCACTGCGTAAGAGCTACACATCAGTCAAAGTGTCCTCAAGCAACGCAATTGTTTTGGTAGGAGCCACTGTAAATTAATTTCGATCTGTGTCTCCACACATATGATGTACGTAAGCAGTGGTTACACTGCACCTTATTCAAATCCTATGAAGACCAACACAGCATTGATGTAGTTTTTACACCTTCGTAATGGATTATTCAGAATTAAGTGATTACTTTGTACTCCATCGTTCAACAAATGAAAAATACTACAGTAGAATCTCAATTTTAAGCACACTTCTGCTTCGTAATTACTTATCACATCTACAAAATATGTATATCGTTGAATTTGTACCGGCGAGAAAACTATTCCACAGCCACAAAATTCCGCGGAAAGAGTATGGTGTCAGTTGAAAAATACTTTCATCTATATCATGTTGGACAACAAGGTTACGGAAATATATTCGTCATTATTTTATAAACCACACGGGACTTTATGAATATTTGACAATATTAAAAGAAATTGTTGTCGGTATCTTTAATGCAGCAAAAAACTTTTGGGATGAAATAGTTAGTGCTCTATTAAAGCAAACTGCTTTGTTTCAGGTAGATTTATGAGTAAGAGTATTGTGACAATTAGCGCCGATGAAGGTGAGTATACCGACAAGCCATACAATCTGTTGCCCGAGAGAGATAATTTAACATAGAGGTAAACAGCAAATGGAAATGGATTGCGAAATGACTGGAAGGCGGGATGTGGCAGCACCGCTAGCGCGCCGCTTGATGGCATTCGATGCAGCCTGGTAATCAACCAGCCGATAGCAGATAAATGGCGAAATTTCGGCCGTAATCCTGTTATTAGGCAGGCGCTGGCTGCGCCGGTGCGAAGCGAGGGCGCGGGCAGGTGCGGCCCAATTATCGCGGCGCTGCTGCCAGCTCGGCAACTGTTCATCACGAAATAATTCAGTATAGCAGCCATACAGATAACGGCACCACGAATGCCTCTTTTCCATAGAAAACGAAGGTGGGAGAAATTAACTCTTCATCCTCAGTTGTACTCCAAAACCGACCGTAAGGTGTGAGGTGAAAGGAGTACCAGAATCAATTTCTCTGTTGCTGTTTTATTCGTGGGTGGTGTGTGGGACGAGGTATTGTTGATTTACCTCCGCGGACTTCCGAATTCACTGTCTCTTTCCTCATGGCCATTACATGAGATACAGATTGGAGGAAGTAATATTTTTTGACTCGAGTTGAAAAGTGCCCTTTGGTAATTTTGAAAATAGGACTCCACGCTATGCCATATCTTTTTAGTTTATTGTTTACGATCCCAAGACGCTCATAACTACAAACAATTATTTTCACGTTTCATCTATGACACTAATGAAATGATCGTATGGTATTGTTGGCCGGAAGGTCCCAGTCGGGGTCGGCCGCCAAGTGCTAGTCTTATTTCAGTCGACGCCACAATGGGCGACTTGTGGCCGATGATGACAACACAACACCCAGTCCACGAGCGGAGAAAATCTCCAACCCTGCATGGATCTGAACCCGGACCCAGTACATGGGAGGCAAGCACGTTACCATCCAGCTAAGCAGGCGGACGTCTATGACACTGCAAAGCATCTTTTCAAGTCTCGGGAGTTTCCTCAGGTTACATGATTTTTTACGTGGTTTTTGTGAGCGATACTGATACTGCAGGGTACATCTTTCGCTCTAGGGTAAAGGTGTCACGGAAGCAGCTAATTGCAAAATCCGTGGAATTCTCACATTTATGTACCTATATTTATGCATAGAAACCGACTTCCGGTATTTTCTATGTGTCCGAGCAAAAACATGTGCATCAGATAGACTTGCTTGAAAAACCCAAGTTCAAAAACTTAAATTTAAACCTACTTTTCGTGTTTATTGTATCAAGTCACGTGCATAAGTCGCTATGTATTGTGTGTTTTCGTACGCTGAGAGCCACGAAAAACGTACCATCAGTTATAACCAACATTTGTTCTTTATGCAAATTTAGCAGCAGCTTCCTCGTTCAAAAAAATCCTTCATCACGAATTTCTGTGTATATCAACTCGATTAAACGTACATTTTTGAGCATTTTCGGAATTTACCAGTGTTTTGCACATTTCGTAATAATTCTGCGTTTGTTATTTACAGTTACTGTAGCACGTCTTATAACTAACATATTATGCCACATTTAGTTTCCCTTTTCATAAAAAATATACGTTGTCTGCGTTTATAGTAAATTAACGGTATTGTCGACTTTATTAGCCGCTATAACGTCAGCAAAATTTAAGTAAATCTGTAACTTATATTCCATGTTTTTTCTTTGACCTAATAGACATCTTGTTTTGCATGGTAACTAAATGGCTCTGAGCACTATGGGACTCAACATCTGAGGTCATCAGTCCCCTAGAACTTAGAACTACTTAAACCTAACTAACCTAAGGACATCACACACATCCATGCCCGAGGCAGGATTCGAACCTGCGATCGTAGCGGTTGCGCCGTTCCAGACTGAAGCGCCTAGCCGGCCGCGGTGGTCTAGCGGTTCTGGCGCTGCAGTCCGGAACCGCGGGGCTGCTACGGTCGCAGGTTCGAATCCTGCCTCGGGCATGGGTGTGTGTGATGTCCTTAGGTTAGTTAGGTTTAAGTAGTTCTAAGTTCTAGGGGACTTATGACCTAAGATGTTGAGTCCCATAGTGCTCAGAGCCATTTGAAGCGCCTAGAACCGCTCGGCCACACCGGCCGGCGCATGGTAACTGCTTCAGTTCTTAAAGAGAATTAACATTATTAATAGCTTAACAGATCCATTAATTAAAAGGAGAATCAGAGAGCATATTTTAAAGTTAGGTGTTTACTAATCTGTAAAACACTACCCCAACCACAATGCAGCCTCATCGTGAATGCTGTTGTCGAACACGGGATGAGTTAGTTGACGTTCGTAATCTGCTGGAAATCACTCCGACTGCAGTCAAGCGATTGGAAGCTGCTGTGAATGGATATATTGGAAGGGCTTCTGACAGTAGTATACCAGAGGTACCTCAAGTAGAATCCTCTCCTGTGGATACTGTCTACCCAATAGAAAGTATGGGACCTTTCAGTACTTGTCCTCCCGACTGTGAGTGGAGTGTCAGAGGTAGAGTTAGACGCCATGTACAGGGGAGGCACGAACCAAGGAAACTGGGGGTGCTATACCCATCCTCTGAACACCAAGTTCGAGGTGCTGTCTTCCACTGAAACCGAAGATGAGCCAGTGACGCACTCTTCACGTGTTCGGAAATCTGTTGTGTCACATGTCAGGGAGAAGTGCAAAAGGTAGGCACTTTTTAATGGCCGCCAATATGAGCGTGCATTGAATAATGGTATTCCTTAGGGAAACTGGTATGGTGTGTACAAAAGACTTTTTTTTATTTTTTCTAGATTATGCACCTCCCCATCCAGTCTAGATAACGACAGTTGTGTAGACCCAAAAGTGTCCGTATAGGACCCAAACAAATGCCCACAACAGGTGAGACTATTAAAATTATAATGATTAACTGCCGAAGAACTGGGAGCAACAGTGCCAGAGTTTGAAGTGCTCCTAAACAGCGGTGGAGCTCACAAAATACAATGTACAGGAAAATGGTTAAAACCCTAAATCGACGGATTTTGGAGGGAAATTTAAGTGTACATCGAAAGAATAGAGTATTGGTAAACTGAGGTGGTGTATTAGTCGCAGTAGTCTACAAACTCAGATTGGCCGTTACAGAAATTGAAGCTGCATGCAAGATATTTTGCGCAACCCTTAGTACAAGTGTGGATACAAACTTATAATCGAATTTGTGTTTTATCTATTATGTAAGTTCATTTGCACGGTAGTTCACCAGTAATACTTCCACCATCGGAGGAGACTTTAATCATGCAATGATCAACTGGCAAAATTTCAATTTTGTAAGTGGTAGGCGTGACAAAATGACCTGCGGAACATCAATAAATGCATTCCCTGAAAACTACATAGAATAGATAATACGAAGACACACTCACATGGAAATACACTGCAAAACGAAATTAACTTCCGCATGATGTGTCACTGACAAGTAACATAGCTCGATCAAACTTGGACCGTCATAGACGAACTGTTATAGTATAGTACAGTACAGAAGGTAACTGAAAGTAATACGGAAGGAGACGGACAGAAAGATCACTTTTGTTCAGAGACAGTTGTTGTAACTGCGACCCAGACGGTCGGGGGGTAGCAATGACGGAAAGCGCGGCGGGACCCGCGGAGAGGCCCGCGAACTACAACACAACAGGAGAGAACGGACGCGACCAACGAAGGACAGAACGAATACAACAAGAGCGAACAACGGGGTCGCCAGGAAACAAACACGTCCACTAGTACACAGAACAAGGAAGTGAGCTGTCTAGCGCGAAGCGATGTGTAAACCGACGTAAGCGAGATTAGACTGGCTGGCTGAGCTTTTTTTTTTTTTTTTTTTTTCTTCCTTTATTGATTTTCAATTCCCCCCGAAGGGGGACGGGCTGGCAGCAGCTTACTACGCTGCTCTAGCCTACAGACTCTTCGTATCATTTGTCACTGTCAGTCTCTCTTGGCGAGACTGAAGGGAGTTTGAAATTATTCCGGTCTTGTCCAAACCTTAAGTTTCATTCTGTTCAGAATTAAACCTCCCAGCGGGAGTGTGGACTTAGAGATTTCCGAGTGTTCTGTCTAGTGGCAGGGCTGTATCATACTATGGAGAATGTTTTTGAGTGTTCCAGAAATAAGAGTGTGGTATCAAGCATTCACTGAACTTTCTATTTAGTCTATGATATACTTCCAGGTTATTGACACTTTTGCAATTTGTGCTGATCTTCAGTATCGGTCAGACTATTTGTGTTAAATTGAGGAAAATTATTTTGTTAATAAATGGAAATAGAACTTAATCCTTACTTTTTTTGTGCGGTGTTCCGAGCCCGGAACACTTCAGTTCCCGCCTCTCGCCATATGAGGGCAAGTCCAGAATCACTACTCAGACTGAATTTGCTCTCATCCGAGAAGAGCACACTACCTCACTCCTCGCTGGTCCAGGCGCTATGCTCTTGCCACCATCACAAAGAGACCACCCCACGCTGTCGCCATGCCACTAAAGAGGGCGAGATAGCCTTACAGTCTTATTACATGTGGTTGCAATTTCACCCGCTGTTTGATGTGGGTCACTTCTTGCTTGTTGCACAATGTAGTGATCATCTACTGCTGTAACTGACCGGTGGTCGACCACTTACTCTCCTTCGGACAGCAGTGCCTGTGGTTCATAGCGTTATCCGTGCACATGAAACAGTGCTGTGAACAGTATCAAATTCCTGGGCTACATTCGCGACACTTCGTCTTCTTCCAGTTTCTGATGATTCTTCCCCATGTGAAGTCAACCAAAACTTGTCTCCGGACCTTGTTGCAATGATCGAATATCACCACAGTACAACACAACTGCTCGTTGGTTGACGCACACAGTGGTTTCCCGTTCGTTCAAGTGCCCAGTGTTGCGGGGCCGTCCCCATTTAGCGCTAAAGTCACGCTGACCAAACTCCATGTAACTCCGATATTTCTGAACACGAGTGGGACACCTCTGACAACAAACTCACTCACTTTCATTCACGTCCACTTAGTAGTGAATATGTTACGTTACTTTATCTATCTCGTCCTTAAGTTTTGCAGAACAGTGAAATACGGTTAGGTTCAGGGAACTTCTTCATCAGTCGACAATTCAGAATACATAAGTAAGGCAAATCTAAATTTAAAGTCGTCATTGTGGGTACTGGTGACGGCACTTTGGGCCACAGCGTGTATAAGAAGAAGACGCACACCGATTTGTACCTACATGCGGATAGCTGCCACCACCCGGCACAAAAGAATGGCGCGCTCAAAACTCTTGTTCACTGAGCTCACACCATCTCCGATAGGGACAGTCTCCAACAAGAATTGGACCATCTGAAGACCGTGTTTCGGAGGAACGGTCACAAGGAAGGGCAAATTCGGAAGGCTGTACATCCCACAGCTGCAGCACCGGCGGAAACTGAGGATGAACCTCAGGATGAGGCGGCCTTGGCTATTATTCCGTTTTGTGGGGCCTTATCCGAAAAATTTGGACGCATTTTGCGTAAACACCAAGTGAAAACAATCTTCCGTCCTCCAAGCAAAACCAAGAGCCTTCTTGGTAGTGCCAACGACAACGTTGGTCTACGTAAATCAGGGGTTTGTCAGATACCTTGCCAATGCGGTAGTGTATACATAGGTCAAACCAGAACATCAACGGCACACCAGACTGCAACAGCCCAGTAAGTCGGCAATCGCTGAGCATTGCCTGTCGGAACTCCACAGCATGGATTATGACCAAACCAAGGTCCTGACACAGACTTCCTAATACTGGGACTGTGTCATCAAAGAAGCCATGGAGATCAGAGTAAGGGAGCCCCAACTAAACCGTGACAGCGGTTACATCCTTAGCAAGGCGTGAGAACCCGCGATCACCCGAATTAAGAAGAAAAAGGATATTTCCCAGAGTGTACCGATTTCGGGGCAGGAGGGAAGAATAACAAGAGCGGTGCCGGCACACCCTCCTGAACGAGAAGACCTAGGACACAGCGCCCAGACTTCGGGAGAACGGACGCTGTACCTGGACCGCGTGTGGGGCGCGGACCGCACCGACTCATAGGAAGCGCCTGAGGGAGGAGCAGGACGGGGATTGTCCTATATACTCGTATACCTGGCGCCGGCCCACCACCGGTCAGTTCATCAGCGCACCTGATGGTGGCAACGTGGTAGACTGCCGAAATATTGTGTCCTATGCACACTCATACCAGGCTGTTCACCCGAGATTTATTTCGTCAACATTTATATGAGGTATTTCCACGCTTCGCCTTCATCATAACTTGAAATTTTCCCGGGACACTTTCAGTGAGGTGTCTGAACTATTGTGGAGGAATGGGAGCACTTTCTTCCTTAAGAGCATAAATCAGAACAGGTAGTGATGTTGGTCACTAGGGTCTGGAACGAACTCCATGTTCTGAGTCATCCCACTGAGTTCAGGTAGGGACTCTGGGCGGACCATTCCATTTTATGAACATTATTGTTCACAAACCATTGCTTCAGATATGTTGCTTTATGAAATGGAGCATTGTTATGCAAATCCAGTCATCGTGTCGGAACTGTTGCTACGCTGAACGCAGCACACTGTGATGTAAAGTATGATCATACAGTTCCACATTTACAGTTTTTTAAGCACAATAAGAGGACCACACCCTAAACACGGAAACACACTTCTACTCTGTAGCACGACCGCCTCTGAACTTCACTGCTGGCACTACCCATGATGGCAGGTAATATTCTCTATGCATTCGCCAAACGCAAAAGTTTCCATCGGCTAGGTACAGAGTATAGCGTGATCCGGCACTCCAAATCATTCGTTTCCAATCCTGCTCTGTCCAGAGAGTTGTTCTTTATAGCACCTCAAGCGTCGCTTAGCACTGATTACAAAAATCTCTGGATTATGAGGAGGTGCTACACTACTGAATCCCATTCTTTTTAACTCCCTGCGCACAGTATTTGTGTTAGCTGGAATGCCGGCAGCAGTTCGGAACTCACGAGTATTTCCTTCCGCTGATTTCAGATAATCTTTTTCAACCACCCTCCGCAATGCTCGACAATCCTTGTCCGTAAGTACACGAGACCTACCTCACCTTCGTTCAGTGATGGTAGTGTATTTACAGTCACAACGCCAAAAGTTGAAATGGGCAGCTGCAGAAGGGTTGAAACGTCAGTGATGGATTTGTTACTCACAAGGGAACCTCCCCATCGCACCCCCCTCAGATTTAGTTACAAGCTGGCACAGTGGATAGGCCTTGAAAAACTGAACACAGATCAATCGAGAAAACAGGAAGAAGTTGTGTGGAACCATGAAAAAAATTAGTAAAATATACAAACTGAGTAGTCCATGCGCAAGATATGCAACATCAAGGACCATATGAGGTCAGAAGACCCGTGGTCCCGTGGTTAGCGTGACTAGCTGCGGAGCGAGAGGTTCAAGTCTTCCCTCGACTGGAAGTTTTACTTTCTTTATTTTCGCAAAGTTATGATCTGTCCGTTCGTTCGTTCATTGACGTCTCCGTTCACTGCAATAAGTTTAGTGTCTGTGTTTTGCGACCGCACCGCAAAACCGTGCGATTAGTAGACGAAAGGACGTGCCTCTCCAATGGGAACCGAAAACATTTGATCGCAAGGTCATAGGTCAACCGATTCCTCCACGGGAGAACACGTCTGATATATTCTATACAACACCGGTGACGGCATAACAGGAATATGTTGTCGACCCACCTAACTTGTACACTTAGCGAATAGGTAAAAAGATTCTTCTACCTTGCCCGATTTAGATTTTCTTGTGGATGTGATAATCACTCCCAAAAAAGTTATGAAAACATAAGAGTTAGTCACATAAACTAAAAATAAAAAATTAAACTTTTCACTCGAGGGAACACTTGAACCGAGGACCTCTCGTTCCGTAGCTGCTCTCGCTAACCAAGGGACCACGGCGCTCCTTGACTCCCAGTGTTCTAATGTTACCTATCTTCGCATGGACTACTCAGTTTGTATATTTTGCTTACTTTTTTCATAGTTCCACACAACTTCTTCCTGTTTTCTCGATTGATCTGTGTTCAATTTTTCAAGGCCTATCCACTGTGCCAACTTATAACTAAATCTGAGGGGGGTGCGATGGGGAGGTTCCCTTGTCAGGTGACACCCAATGACTGGTCCTCCCTCTAAGTCACTGACCAATCCATTTTTTTGTTTCTGCTACTCTACTGGTACCAAAATAAACCCCCTCACCCACCTTCCCCCCGTCTCCTTTCACACTGGCGGATCCGCCTGTCGTGAGGTTTAGTGGTCAGTTCCTCATTATACAGGAGTATCTCGATACTTTTGTTGAGTTAGTGTACATTTCGTTCCATCAGTTACAATATCTGTATGGACACATACATGACGTCCCTTCTCGCTCTATACATAGAGATGACATAGGTCGTAGGATACCTCTTAACACCGTATTGGACCTCCTTTTCTCCGGCAACTCGACGTACCATGGACTCAACAAGCCGTTGGAAGTCCCCTGCAGAAATATTGAGCCATGCTGCCTCTATAGTCGTCCATAACTGCGAAAGGGTTCCCGATGCAGGATTTTGTGGTCGAACTGACATCTCGATTGTGTCCAATAAATGTTCGATGGGATTCATGTTGGGCGATCTGGGTGATCGAATCATTCGCACGAATTGTCCGCAATGTTCAAACTAAACCCGAACAAATGGTAAAATGCGGCATAGTCAGCCATAAAATTCCGTCGTTGTTCGGGAACATGAGCTACATGAATGGTTGCAAATTGGCTCCATATAGCCGAAAGCAACCATTTCCACTCAGTGATCAGTTCAGTTGGACCAGGAGACCCAGTCAAAGCCGTGTAAACACAGTCCACGCCATTATGGAGCCACCAACAGCTTGTTCAGCGTCTAGCCTGGGTCCATGGTTTCGTGAGGTCGGCGCCACCCTCGAGCCCTACCATCAGCTCTAACCAAATGAAACAGGGACTCGTCTGATCAGGCCACAGTTTCCCATTCGTCTAAGGCACAACCGATATGGACACTAGACGAGGAGAGGCGCTGCAGGGGCTGTCGTGCTGCAAGCAAAGGCACTTCGTTACGGATACGTTCGTCATACGTCGAATATTGACTCCTGCTGTTATTTCACGCATTTTTGCTTGTCTGTTAGCAGTGACAACTTTGCGCGAGTGCCGCTGCTCTCGGACGTTAAATGAAGGTCGTCGGCAATTGCGTTGTCTGTAGTGAGAGGTAAAGCCTGAAATGTGATATTCTCAGCACACTCTTGACACTGTGGATCTCAAAATATTCAAATCCCTACCGATTTCCGTAATGCAATGTCCCATGCACCTTGCTCCAACTACCATTCCGCGTTCAAAGTCTGATAATTCCCGTCTTTGATTACAAATGACAGCTCTGCTAATGCACTGCCCTTTTATGCCTTGTGTAAGCGATGCTACCGCCATCTGTATATGTGCATATTGCTTTCCCAATACTTTTGTCACCTCAGTGTATACCGTCAAAAAGGCGGAGTAAACAACCGAACTCATTATATGGAATTTGAACGTCGTTAAACAGCTCCAAAATGTCAGTAACATCTACACCTCATCTGACATGTAGCCGGTGGTTCAAACAACAGACTCTGAAATTGTTCCATCATTCTACGTGACCCCAGCAGCTGCAGGCAATGTACTGTTATAGTACAGACATATTGGATTTTCTGTACTTTTTTATTTTAATTTGTATGTACTGAATTCTGCTGATCAGTTCGTGTTTTTGAAATTATGTAATTAGTAGAAATCGAAACTGGTAACAATAACGAAGATTTTTATAGCAACTGACGACTGGAAATAATGATTTTCGACAAATATCTGCAAACTGAGAGAGACTAACCACTCAAAATATTTATTTCGTAGTGGGTGAATAACAAAGAATTACTATCCATGCTTGAAAAATAATTTCTACCAGTTACAAACACAAACCTGTAAATATTAATATAATTGTGACGTCGGGGCCCCATTTTTCGTCCTTTGCGCATTCCTTTCTCACCTCCACGCTGTTAGTGCTGCTTACAGATTTGTGGCTCCTCAGGTTTCCTTAGCCAGACATCCTCTCATGCACACACATTAAAGATAACATTTGCTTCTTGCTGGACTCTGTGTGCTGTATTTTTTGTAGTTTGAATATAATGTGGTTATGGCTAACATATTTCTTTAGCTTTGAAAACATGTTGCTTTCACTTTATCAAAGCAAGCTACTCATTAACGTGTGAATATGAATGTGTAACTCGTCTAAGAGGACCTAAGGACCCACACGTTGTCACGAAATCCACTATTAAGTGATTGAATATGGCATTAAATTCAAAGTTGTAAGCGAGGGGCTGC
The DNA here is from genome assembly GCF_021461395.2 of Schistocerca americana. NCBI lineage: Eukaryota > Metazoa > Arthropoda > Insecta > Orthoptera > Acrididae > Schistocerca > Schistocerca americana. Next base: position 375,361,588 of record NC_060130.1, on the reverse strand, counting down.
TTGGGACGTTGACGGAGGAGTTGGCGCAATTGGGAATTCAAACAGCGACAGACTAGCGGTGGTCGGTACACGGGCTAAATACATCCACATCTACATCTCCATCTACATCTACATTTATACTCCGCAAGCTACCCAACGGTGTGTGGCTGAGGGCACTTTACGTGCCACTGTCATTACCTCCCTTTTCTGTTCCAGTCGCGTATGGTTCGCGGGAAGAACGACTGTCTGAAAGCCTCCATGCGCGCTCGAATCTCTCTAATTTTGCATTCGTGATCTCCTCGGGAGGTATAAGGAGGGGGAAGCAATATATTCGATACCTCATCCAGAAACGCACCCTCTCGAAACCTGGCGAGCAAGCTACACCGCGATGCAGAGCGCCTCTCTTGCAGAGTCTGCCATTTGAGTTTGCTAAACATCTCCGTAACGCTATCACGCTTACCAAATAACCCTGCGACGAAACGCGCCGCTCTTCTTTGGATCTTCTCTATCTCCTCCGTCAACCCGATCTGGTACGGATCCCACACTGATGAGCAATACTCAAGTATAGGTCGAAAGTGTGTTTTGTAAGCCACCTCCTTTGTTGATGGACTACATATTCTGAGGACTCTCCCAATGAATCTCAACCTGGTACCCGCCTTACCAACAATTAATTTTATATGATCATTCCACTTCAAATCGTTCCGCACGCATACTCCCAGATATTTTACAGAAGTAACTGCTACCAGTGTTTGTTCCGCTATCATATAATCATACAATAAAGGATCCTTCTTTCTATGTATTCGCAATACATTACATTTGTCTATGTTAAGGGTCAGTTGCCACTCCCTGCACCAAGTGCCTATCCGCTGCATATCTTCCTGCATTTCGCTACAATTTTCTAATGCTGCAACTACTCTGTATACTACAGCATCATCCGCGAAAAGCCGCATGGAACTTCCGACACTATCTACTAGGTCATTTATATATATTGTGAAAAGCAATGGTCCCATAACACTCCCCTGTGGCACTCCAGAGGTTTCTTTAACGTCTGTAGACGTTTCTCCATTGATAACAACATGTTGTGTTCTGTTTGCTAAAAACTCTTCAATCCAGACACACAGCTGGTCTGATATTCCGTAGGCTCTTACTTTGTTTATCAGGCGACAGTGCGGAACTGTATCGAACGCCTTCCGGAATTCAAGGAAAATAGCATCTACCTGGGAGCCTGTATCTAATATTTTCTGGGTCTCATGATCAAATAAAGCGAGTTGGGTTTCACACGATCGCTGTTTCCGGAATCCATGTTGATTCCTACAGAGTAGATTCTGGGTTTCCAAAAACGACATGATACGCGAGCAAAAAACATGTTCTAAAATTCTACAACAGATCGACGTCAGAGATATAGGTCTATAGTTTTGCGCATCTGCTCGACGACTCTTCTTGAAGACAGGGACTACCTGTGCTCTTTTCCAATCATTTCGAACCTTCCGTTCCTCTAGAGACTTGCGGTACACGGCTGTTATAAGGGGGGCAAATTCTTTCTCTGTGTAGAATCGAATTGGTATCCCGTCAGGTCCAGTGGACTTTCCTCTATTGAGTGATTCCAGTTGCTTTTCTATTCCTTGGACACTTATTTCGATGTCAGCCATTTTTTAGTTTGTGCAAGGATTTAGAGAAGGAACTGCAGTGCGGTCTTCCTCTGTGAAACAGCCTTGGAAAAATGTGTTTAGCATTTCAGCTTTACGCGTGTCATCCTCTGTTTCAATGCCATCATCATACCGGAGTGTCTGGATACGCTGTTTCGAGCCACTTACTGATTTAACGTAAGACCAGAACTTCCTAGGATTTTCTGTCAAGTCGGTACATAGAATTTTACTTTCGAATTCACTGAACGCTTCACGCATAGCCCTCCTTACGCTAACTTTGACATCGTTTAGCTTCTGTTTGTCTGAGAGGTTTTGGCTGCGTTTACACTTGGAGTGAAGCTCTCTTTGCTTTCGCAGTAGTTTCCTAAATTTGTTCTTGAACCACGGTGGGTTTTTCCCGTCTCTCACAGTTTTACTCGGCACGCACCTGTCTAAAACGCATTTTACGATTACCTTGAACTTTTTTCCATAAACACTCAATATTGTCAGTGTCGGAACAGAAATTTTCGTTTTGATCTGTTAGGTAGTCTGAAATCTGCCTTCTATTACTCTTGCTAAACAGATAAACCTTCCTCCCTTTTTTTATATTCCTATTAACTTCCATATTCAGGGATGCTGCAACGGCCTTGTGATCACTGATTCCCTGTTCTACACTTACAGAGTCGAAAAGTTCGGGTCTGTTTGTTATCAGTAGATCCAAGATGTTATCTCCACGAGTCGGTTCTCTGTTTAATTGCTCGAGGTAATTTTCGGATAGTGCACTCAGTATAATGTCACTCGATGCTCTGTCCCTACCACCTGTCCTAAACATCTGAGTGTCCCAGTCTATATCTGGCAAATTGAAATCTCCACCTAAGACTATAACATACTGAGGAAATTTATGAGAAATGTATTCCAAATTTTCTCTCAGTTGTTCTGCCACTAATGCTGCTGAGTCGGGAGGTCGGTAAAAGGAGCCAACTACACTCCTGGAAATTGAAATAAGAACACCGTGAATTCATTGTCCCAGGAAGGGGAAACTTTATTGACACATTCCTGGGGTCAGATACATCACATGATCACACTGACAGAACCACAGGCACATAGACACAGGCAACAGAGCATGCACAATGTCGGCACTAGTACAGTGTATATCCACCTTTCGCAGCAATGCAGGCTGCTATTCTCCCATGGAGACGATCGTAGAGATGCTGGATGTAGTCCTGTGGAACGGCTTGCCATGCCATTTCCACCTGGCGCCTCAGTTGGACCAGCGTTCGTGCTGGACGTGCAGACCGCGTGAGACGACGCTTCATCCAGTCCCAAACATGCTCAATGGGGGACATATCCGGAGATCTTGCTGGCCAGGGTAGTTGACTTACACCTTCTAGAGCACGTTGGGTGGCACGGGATACATGCGGACGTGCATTGTCCTGTTGGAACAGCAAGTTCCCTTGCCGGTCTAGGAATGGTAGAACGATGGGTTCGATGACGGTTTGGATGTACCGTGCACTATTCAGTGTCCCCTCGACGATCACCAGTGGTGTACGGCCAGTGTAGGAGATCGCTCCCCACACCATGATGCCGGGTGTTGGCCCTGTGTGCCTCGGTCGTATGCAGTCCTGATTGTGGCGCTCACCTGCACGGCGCCAAACACGCATACGACCATCATTGGCACCAAGGCAGAAGCGACTCTCATCGCTGAAGACGACACGTCTCCATTCGTCCCTCCATTCACGCCTGTCGCGACACCACTGGAGGCGGGCTGCACGATGTTGGGGCGTGAGCGGAAGACGGCCTAACGGTGTGCGGGACCGTAGCCCAGCCTCATGGAGACGGTTGCGAATGGTCCTCGCCGATACCCCAGGAGCAACAGTGTCCCTAATTTGCTGGGAAGTGGCGGTGCGGTCCCCTACGGCACTGCGTAGGATCCTACGGTCTTGGCGTGCATCCGTGCGTCGCTGCGGTCCGGTCCCAGGTCGACGGGCACGTGCACCTTCCGCCGACCACTGGCGACAACATCGATGTACTGTGGAGACCTCACGCCCCACATGTTGAGCAATTCGGCGGTACGTCCACCCGGCCTCCCGCATCCCCACTATACGCCCTCGCTCAAAGTCCGTCAACTGCACATACGGTTCACGTCCACGCTGTCGCGGCATGCTACCAGTGTTAAAGACTGCGATGGAGCTCCGTATGCCACGGCAAACTGGCTGACACTGACGGCGGCGGTGCACAAATGCTGCGCAGCTAGCGCCATTCGACGGCCAACACCGCGGTTCCTGGTGTGTCCGCTGTGCCGTGCGTGTGATCATTGCTTGTACAGCCCTCTCGCAGTGTCCGGAGCAAGTATGGTGGGTCTGACACACCGGTGTCAATGTGTTCTTTTTTCCATTTCCAGGAGTGTATTTCCTGGTCGCTGGATTGGAAGAGGAGGTCCTATTCCATGGCCTGCGATATCGCCTAACCTGAATCCCCCTTGATTATTTCCTATGGGGATATCTAAAGTCACTTGTGTATGAGACCCCAGTGGATACGGAGACGGAATTAGTTGCCAGAATTGTAGCTGCCTGTGTTGTGATTCGTAACACGCCAGGGATATTTTTCAGGGTGCGTCAGAATCTTGTTCGCCGATGTCATGCTGGCATTGAGGTTGATAGCCGTCAGTTTCTGCACGTTTTGTAAGATCCAGTACAAATGACACGTTCTTTGTATCAACGATGGTATTTACAGTTAACTGTAACTAATGTAAATAAAAAGTTCAGAGTACCATGATTTTTTTTTCCTGTTATCTCCTTAAGCTGGCTTCTCCGATCCCAGATTCCCTACCTAAAATTGTTCCGTGGAGCATCCTCTACGTTCTGTTGAATTTTTGCACACACTTATGGAAACACCCTGGATAATACAGTAACATGACTTGCCTCATATGTACTGCTTTTTAGCGTATGTCAGAGATGATGTTTCGTAATAATCATATAACAATAAGATTTTTTTTTTTGCTGCTCTACTTAGTGTCTTTAATTCAGATTTTACTTCAGCAGAGATCCCATCAAGTCCTGGAGAATTCATTTTCCCCTTCAGCCTCAGAACTGTGCGCCTAATTTCTTCTTGTACGAGGGGGTACACAAGTTTACTGTAGTCAACGCTGATCTTCTGTCTCATCTTCTTCGTCATCAGGAAGCAATGTTTCCATTAGCAGGGCAGCTGAATGCCCCAATTTTATGTTACGGTCCCGTCATTTCTTTTGACTGTGTACGAGACTATTGGCAGTCGTATTTTCTCGCAGAATTTTTTGTATGGTATTCCGCAGCGATCGGTTTCTAGGTTAGTCTCTACGTTCCATTTTTGTTTCCAAAACTATTCCTTAAAACGTCGTTTAACGTTCCTATATCTATGCAGCCTTCGGATTCTTTCATCTTGGGTCATGCTGCTCTGTTATAGCTTCCTGCTTGTCTCGTTTCACGTCTTAATTGTTGCAGCGTCTCGGGCTGGATGCAAGGTACTCCTCTAGAACGAAAACTCCTGATAGGTATCGACAACTCCATTGCAGAATGTATGGCCGGTACTGTTCTTGCGCTTTAACGCCTACTCCATCACCCAGCAATGGATTTCCTGGACAATGAAACACCCTTCCGAGTTCTTCCCAGTTAGCCTCCTTAATGTTGTATTTGGCCTTACGCACACCTTTCTGTAATATATTGGATTTCACTTCCACTGATGACACTGTGCGTGATATTGTGATCGTTCGATGGCATTCTATTCTCAACCGTCCAGACTTTCACACGGTGCGCCACTGCCATATTTGCTGGAGTGACGTTTATGTTTGTCGTTACTCGGTCCCTCCCTTTGTACGTCAGCCAACTGCGAGGGGTATGCAGTACTTGTAGGATGATTTCCATTACGGTTTCTTTTGATTATATTCTACGACTATCAATCAGGCAGCTATGCCACAATACTGACTTAATGTTTGCATCAATGGCGTACAGAAGAGGCATAATTTCTCCTAGGTGAATAATATCTTTTCATTTTAGCAGATACTCATCGCCGGCCGCTGTGGCCAAGCGGTTCTAGGCGCTTCAGTCCGGAATAACACGGCTGCTACTGTCGCAGGTTCGAATCCTGCTTCGGGCATGGAAGTGTGTGATGTCCTTAGGTTAGGTTTACGTAGTTCTAAGTCTAGGGGACTGATGACCTCAAACGTTAAGTCCCATAGTGCTTAAAGCCATTTGAACCATTTAGATACTCATCGATCTCGTCACGTCACTAAATTGAAAATGCATAGACACCAGGATGCAACTCTCCCTTCTCGTTAACATTTAGACACATATTACATATTCTGAACAACACTGACATATTTTTGTCACTGTGAGTGTCTTGTTAAACATTATTATGGCTGCCATATAACGATGCCCTAGGGTGACAGTTACTGGCATACCGGGGACCTTTCTGGCCTTAGAATATGGTTCTTGGAGACATAATACATCCATCTTCAGCCTCTTTTCTAGGCTCACGTAGTGCGCTGACACTTCTCATGGCATTAAGCAAACCCATTTTTATCTCCATTTGGGACGGTGGATATATATTAGCCTATCTGGTCATTCTAGTCTGTAACCCCATGCTATTCGACCACGCATTATCACAAAGTGCTTTAGCAACTTATCTAAGTCAAATAATTCGTTTCTTCTGTCAGAGGCCTGTTTCAATAACCTCTTCTGTATCGCACTTCTGTTGGCAGGTATTTCACTTTGAGATGGATTCTGTCTACGCAATCAGGCACAGGCAAAATAATATATTCTCTTTCTGGATGCATATTGCTTACTAAATGTCTTAACGGTGCAGTATCATCGACTCTTCTAGCCTAGTGAAGTAAAAATGGAAATGAGCGTTTGGCGTCATTGGCCGGGAGGCTCCTTGCGGGGCATGTCCGGCCGCCTTGGTGCAGGTCTTATTACATTCGACGCCACATTGGGCGACCTGCGCGCCAGAGGGGAATGAAATGATGATGAAGACAGTACAACACCCAGTCCCTGAGCGGAGAAAATCCCCGACCCAGCCGGGAATCGAACCCGGGCCAGTAGGATGGCAATCCGTCACGCTGACGACTCAGCTACTTTTCTTTTTTTTAATCGCATTTTGTTCGCTTTCGTTCGTTGCATCTAGTCGGGGCGGACGTCGTAAGTTCGTTGTTGATCGATTAACTCAGATTTTTTACTACAGAGGGTAGCTAACCCTCTGAGCGAACACGCTGGGCTACCGTGCTGGCATTATCGGGGCGGACGCCTAGAGAAGTGCAACACGTTCTCTATGCTTTCATAAATCTGTCGCGCCGGCCGGAATGGCCGAGCGGTTCTAGACGCTACAGTCTGGAACCGCGCGACCACTACGGTCGCAGGTTCGAATCCTGCCTCGGGCATGGACGTGTGTGATGTCCTGAGGTTAGTTAGGTTTAAGTAGTTATAAGTTCTAGGGGACTGATGACCTCAGCAGTTAAGTCCCATAGTGATCAGAGCCATTTGAACCAAATCTGTCGCGGGTATGTTCCTGTCTGTGTTCTGTGGCCTACTTCTCTGTAATAGGTGTTTGTTCCCTATACGAGGTGGTTCTGAGCCTCGTACTGTTTGTGTTTCACATTCACATTCTTCACCGACAAATCTTCTTTTGCTTCCGTAGGCAGCACTATATTTGCCGCGTGGGATTAGCCGAGCGGTCTGGGCGCTGCAGTCATGGACTGTGCGCTGGTCCCGGCGGAGGTTTGAGTCCTCCCTCGGGCATGGGTGTGTGTGTTTGTCCTTAGGATAATTTAGGTTAAGTAGTGTGTAAGCTTAGGGACTGATGACCTTAGCAGTTAAGTCCCATAACATTTCACACACACATACACACACACACAGCACTATATTTTCCTCAGGCTGTGTGTTGTCACATTGAACATACAACTGCCCAGTTTCTGTCGCTAAATCTTGCTCTCCTGTATTACATGTCTGTTCTACTTCAGCCTTTGATCTTGGTTTTCTGTTACGTTACATAGTTCTGAATTTTACCCAAAAACTTCTTTTTTCTTTTTTTGCGGGTGGATGAAGCTCTACCTCTGTCTGTGTTGCATGCTCTTTTTTATGGTACTTGATGCTCACTTTTTGCCAGAAATTCGTCGCTATTTCAGCATCCCCCCTCCTCGCCAATGGTGATGTATGTTATTACATAGACGGCACGTAACAGTGTCATTAGGATCCTCATTTTTTCTGGTTTTATGAGATGCCTATTAATAGGCCGTTCTTAAAATCTGCCTTGTTAGGAGGGTTTGGTACATCTCTGTTCCCCGCGCACTTTTCACCATTATAAATATTTAAATGGCACACACACACACTGCCCCTTGCTTGGTTTTATGGGAGTTTTTCCTAATGTAGCATCCTTCCCCACAGCGTCCACAAATTACTACTTGTTTATTAAAATATTTTGCCAGACGACCAAGATCGTGGCATTGATCCTCACTATTAGGAAGTCTTTCACCGAAGCGGAAAGAAATCCAATATATACTTTTTGTCGCTCGTAGCTCACTTCAATAACTTGATTAAGCACTTTTCTTCCCACAGGTTCTGTCCTGAATTGTACTATAAAGCCCCTTTCAAATCTTTCCTTTGTCAATTCATCTTCAAAGTTTTGCATGTACCGGATGTCTCGTCTAGGAGTTGTTGTTGTTGTTGTAGTCTTCAGTCCTGAGACTGGTTTGATGCAGCTCTCCATGCTACTCTATCCTGTGCAAGCTTCTTCATCTCCCAGTACCTACTGCAACCTACATCCTTCTGAATCTGCTTAGTGTATTCATCTCTTGGTCTCCCTCTACGATTTTTACCCTCCACGCTGCCCTCCAATGATAAATTTGTGATCCCTTGATGCCTCAAAACATGTCCTACCAACCGATCCCTTCTTCTAGTCAAGTTGTGCCACAAACTTCTCTTCTCCCCAGTCCTATTCAATACCTCCTCATTAGTTACGTGATCTACCCACCTTATCTTCAGCATTCTTCTGTAGCACCACATTTCGAAAGCTTCTGTTCTCTTCTTGTCTAAACTATTTATCGTCCACGTTTCACTACCATACATGGCTACACTCCATACAAATACTTTCAGAAACGACTTCCTGACACTTAAATCTACACTCGACATTAACAAATGTCTCTTCTTCAGAAACGATTTCCTTGCCATTGCCAGTCTACATTTTATATCCTCTCTACTTCGACCATCATCAGTTATTTTACTCCCTAAATAGCAAAACTCCTTTACTACTTTAAGTGTCTCATTTCCTAATCTAATTCCCTCAGCATCACCCGATTTAATTTGACTACATTCCATTATCCTCGTTTTGCTTTTGTTGATGTTCATCTTATATCCTCCTTTCAAGACACTGTACATTCCGTTCAACTGCTCTTCCAAGCCCTTTGCTGTCTCTGACAGAATTACAATGTCATCGGCGAAGCTCAAAGTTTTTATTTCTTCTCCATGAATTTTAATACCTACTCCGAATTTTTCTTTTGTTTCCTTTACTGCTTGCTCAATATACAGATTGAATAACATCGGGGAGAGGCTACAACCCTGTCTCACTCCTTTCCCAACCACTGCTTCCCTTTCATGCCCCTCGACTCTTATAACTGCCATCTGGTTTCTGTACAAATTGTAAATAGCCTTTCGCTCCCTGTATTTTACCCCTGCCACCTTCAGAATTTGAAAGAGAGTATTCCAGTTAACATTGTCAAAAGCTTTCTCTGAGTCTACAAATGCTAGAAAAGTAGGTATGCCTTTTCTTAATCTTTCTTCTAAGATAAGTCGTAAGGTTAGTATTGCCTCACGTGTGCCAACCTTTCTACGGAATCCAAACTGATCTTCCCCGAGGTCCGCTTCTACCAGTTTTTCCATTCGTCTGTAAAAAATTCGCGTTAGTATTTTGCAGCTGTGACTTATTAAACTGATAGTTCGGTAATTTTCGCATCTGTCAACACCTGCTTTCTTTGGGATTCGAATTATTATATTCTTCTTGAAGTCTGAGGGTATTTCGCCTGTCTCATACATCTTGCTCACGCAGTATCTTATCTCCCATTTCGTCTTCATCTACATCCTCTTCCATTTCCATAATATGGTCCTCAAGCACATCGCCCTTGTATAAACCCTCTATATACTCCTTCCACCTTTCTGCCTTCCCTTCTTTGCTTAGAACTGGGTTGCCATCTGAGTTCTTGATATTCATACAAGTGGTTCTCTTCTCTCCAAAGGTCTCTTTAATTTTCCTGTAGGCAGTATCTATCTTAACCCTAGTGAGGTATGCCTCTACATTCTTACATTTGTCCTCTAGCCACCCCTGCTTAGCCATTTTGCACTTCCTGTCGATCTCATTTTTGAGACGTTTGTATTCCTTTTTGCCTGCTTCATTTACTGCATTTTTATATTTTCTCCTTTCATCAATTAAATTCAATATTTCTTCTGTTACCCAAGGATTTCTATTAGCCCTCGTCTTTTTACCTACTTGATCGTCTGCTGCCTTCACTACTTCATCCCTCAGAGCTACCCATTCTTCTTCTACTGTATTTCTTTCCCCCATTCCTGTCAATTGTTCCCTTATGCTCTCCCTGAAACTCTCTACAACCTCTGGTTCTTTCAGTTTATCCAGGTCCCATCTCCTTAAATTCCCACCTTTTTGCAGTTTCTTCAGTTTCAATCTGCAGTTCATAACCAATAGATTGTGGTCAGAATCCACATCTGCCCCTGGAAATGTCTTACAGTTTAAAACTTGGTTCCTAAATCTCTGTCTTACCATTATATAATCTATCTGATACTTCTTAGTATCTCCAGGATTCTTCCAGGTATACAACCTTCTTTTATGATTCTTGAACCAAGTGTTAGCTATGATTAAGTCATGCTCTGTGCAAAATTCTACAAGGCGGCTTCCTCTTTCATTTCTTCCCCCCAATCCATATTCATCTACTACGTTTCCTTCTCTCCCTTTTCCTACTGACGAATTCCAGTCACCCATGACTATTAAATTTTCGTCTCCCAATCCGGTGCATTTTCTTTGGTGTTTCGGCATACATTTTCAGTGTCGTCCTTGCATTGTGTTACTAGAGCCAATCTAAACAATAACCACTCGCCACGTCTTTCATGCGATGCCCAGTGCCAACAGCAAGCGTCGTTTTGTTCCCCAGTTCAAACAGAATTATTTTAAAAACGAAAGTTTAGCGTCCCGTCTCGATAGAGCGCTCCCAAATCAATGCGGTACAATATTCGCTTTATCGAAATATATTAACAGGGACATTAAAACTTGAAGAATAAACAGCAAACCAGGAGCGACTCTGTAGCGCTGTATGTTTGGTGGTAGCAATCAGCGCGGGCCAGGGCAATGCTCAAATGGTTCAAATGGCTCTGAGCACGATGAGGTCATCAGTCCCCTAGAACTTAGAACTACTTAAACCTAACTAACCTAAGGATATCACACACATCCATGCTCGAGGCAGGATTCGAACCTGCGACCGTAACGGTCACGCGGTTCCAGACTGTAGCGCCTAGAACCGCTCGGCCACTCCGGCCCGCAGGGCAGTGCTGTCGCTGGTGGAGTGCTGGTTAGTCTTCCAGATTTACTGTCCCAGTTCATACATAACGGTAACACGAATATCGGACTAGACTAACCTGGGACCGCTCTATTTATTCGACGGGTAAAATTACGCTTTAAGAAACATTTTGTTTGTAATAGGAAACAAACCGAAGCTTTGCGCGGGATTATCCGAGCGGTCTAGGGCGCTGCAGTCATGGACTGTGCGGCTGTGCGAGTCCTCCCTTGGGCATGGATGTGTGTATTTCTCCTTAGGATCATTGAGGTTAAATAGTGTGTGAGCATAGGGACTGATGACCTTAGCAGTTAAGTCCCATAAGATTTCACACACATTTGAACATTTTTTGAAACCGACGCTTTCCGTCGAGAATGGGCGTCGCATGACAGACGTGATGAGCACTGTTTCTTTGCACTGAATCCAGGTACACAACGCTGCAAATATCTTCTGAAACACCATGGAAATTGCGCCCGGCAACTCTTAGTAGAGACACACTGTAGGCTGTGTCTTTTACTGTCTTTGTGTATGTGTCCTTTGGGATGTCGTACAGTATCATTAATGGTCTCCTTTTCTTATGCTGTTCATACACCTGTGCCTCTTGCAAGTTTTAGTTATTCATTATCTTTTCAATGTCACTTCGTGTAGCAGTTTCCAAAGTAACTTCATTGTTAGTTTGGTTGATCTTCTTTATTCAAATTTTCTCTTTAGTGATGTTTAATTAAGGTCATTAGTTTCTGTTGCATTATCTTTGCGCCTTCATTTGCACTCGACGTTATGAAGAAAGTAATTTGTTGTATAGTTTGTACTGCTGCGACTTTAGCAGCAGGAGTTGTTTCGGCTGTATCACTACTAGATGACATCGTTAGTACTGCACTTGCATATGTTTTTACTGTTTTTGTGAACTTTTTGTATAGTTGTCATTTTCTTTGCGTAGTTTCTCCAGCTTGCCAGTTAATAAACCTGCTCTATCGTCCATTGTGATATTTTCTCCTTTAATTCCACTTTTAATTCGCATGCTCTCCCCCGTGTCATGTTTTGCCCAGAAAATGCATTTTCAATAACGGCTATCAAGTCTTCGTGCTCCTATTGTATACCCAGCGCTTCTGCAATTGTTGCAGTTTTCTCTTGGGCATTAATTATCATTTGAGTCAACCGTGCAGGTTGCTACCGTTCCTTCGCCGGTAGCAAATCTGGCTACATCTGTTTCCCCATTTGAGGTTGAACTCGCTGCAGTGCACGAGTGCACAGCCTCTCCACGTCCAGCTGTGACACTCCCTTAGGCCGGTATTACACTATAAAATTTCTTTGTCCAAAATCTTTGTCCAATATCTTTGTCAAAGATATTTGATAGTGTAATAGGGACTTTGTCAAATGTCGTCCAATATTTGATCAAATCTAGGGCCTCGCTGTATATTTGATCAAAGAAACCGCTTGTCTTCTGTTCACTGCAATGTGACATGTTACCACATGGAGCGCTAGCATCGCTGCAGCGTTCTGTCGTCTGTAGTGTTTTTATAACCATTGCCGGTAAATACAATTGGTGTGTGCCGACAACTAAAAAATTAATAGAGATGTCTGAAGCTGATGAGGCACTTTACAACGTCAGGCACCCTGAATACAAAAATAGATTAAGAAGATTGGAGACCTAATCTGACCTAACCTAACCCAACCTAACATAACCCTCTCCTGTAGCAAGGAATCGGAGTGTTATAGTGAGCCTGTCTTCTGAAGATGTAGCAGTTCTTAAGTGAATATTGTGCTTTGTGATATGAGATACACTTCATTGAGCACATACAGAAATGTATGCTCATCCATTCTTAAGTAATTGATGTACGACTTGACGTCTTCCACTGTAAATTCACGTAACAAGTTTTGTTGAATGCTTTTATCGTGTCGTCGTAAAACCCACGGCTTCACCCAGATTAGATTAGTTTTTCGTTCCATAGATCCGTGCTGAGGAGATCCTCGTGGATGTGGAACATGTGGATTTTTTAAGCTGAAATAACAATACTAATAGTATGAATAAATACAATACATCATTTGTTTTTATTAAAAATTTCGCCAATGGAGTAGAAGGAGTTGGCCAGTAGTAAGTCTTTCAGGCTCCTTTTAAACTGATCTTTATTTGTAACTAAATTTTTTATGTTTGCTGGCAAATTATTGAAGATGAGTGTTCCTGAGTAGTGGACCCCTTTTTGAACTAAAGTAAGTGCGCTTTTAAGTCCTTGTGCAGATCATTTTTGTTCCTGGTGTTGTATGTATGACCTGAGTTGTTTGTTGGAAAAAGAGATATATTTTTTACGACAAATTTCATTAAGAAGTAAATATACTGAGAGGCAGTAGTTAGTATACCCAGTTCTTTGAAGAGGTTTCTGCAGGAGGTCCGTGAATTTACTCCACAAATAATACGTATTACACGCTTTTGGACCTTGAAAACTTCTGTTTGACTTCAAGATTTACCCCCAAAATATTATCCCATATGACATTATGGAATGAAAGTATGCAAGCTTTTTCATTTTTATGTTGCCTATGTCTGCTAACACTCGAATTGCAAATACAGATTTGTTAAGGCCTTTCTGCAGTTCTGTGGTGTGCTCCTCCCAACTGAATTTATTATCAAGTTGTAATCCCAGGACTTTTAAGACTGTCAACCTCGTATGTATGGTTCCATTTTTCCCCCCACTTCTTTTCCGCATGTGCACACAATGCAATTGGAGTACGTAGAACTGCTGCGGTTAAATAACAAGTTGTTGTCAGCCATCTTGAACTTTGACGAAAAATTTGATGACAGTGTAATACCCCTTGTAGCGCTACGTCAAAGATCTTTGTCAAATATATTGGACGGAATATTGGATCACATCTTTGATCAAATCTTTGACAAAGAAATTTGATAGTGTAATACGGCCTTACCTGTGTCGCCAACCACGAGTTGCCAGGGCAGTGCCGTAAGTGCCAGCTGTTGCTCCCCTCGCTCGCGCGGGCTGCTGCAACTGCAGAACAGGTGGTAGCGAACTGACGCAGCGCTGTGGCCGCGTGCTGCTCCTCGCTCACGATCCGCGGCGCACTGACACAATATCTGCACAGACTCGCATTTACCACTAACGGGAGAGCGACGGTCCTTCTGCGCTGGCGGAAACACACTGCACTGAAAATCTGAAACACTCGCCCTGCCTTATTTACCCTTAATCTCTCTTCCAGAAAACGCGCACTTCCCTTACTTGTGGGAGCAGGCACCACCTGCCAATAACGACATTATCCACACAAAGCCGACGTCAAATCACAACCGAGCTGGCGGGCATATTGGCACGTGAGGAAAGTAGTGACTATCGATGCTTGGGTCTGGAGCAAAGTCGACATCCTAAATCATCTTTGAAGCGTCACTTTGGCATGAGGGTGAGGAGTAGGCCTGTCTATTTCAGGGATGTTAGTGTTCACAAGCCATTGCGTCACAGATACTACTTTAGGACAATGTGTATTATGTTGATACACTACTGGCCATTAAAACTGCTACACCACGAAGGTCACGTGCTACAGATGCGAAATTTAACCGACAAGAAGAACATGCTGTGATATGCAAATGATTAGCTTTTCAGAGTATTCACACAAGGTTGGCGCCGGTGGCGACACCTACAACGTGCTGACATGAGGAAAGTTTCCAGCCGGCCGGTGTGGCCGTGTGGTTCTAGGCGCTTCAGTCTGGAACCGCGTGACCGCTACGGTCGCAGGTTCGAATCCTGCCTCGGGCATGGATGTGTGTGATGTCCTTAGGTTACTTAGGTTTAAGTAGTTTCTAAGTCTAGGGGACTGATGACCACAGCTGTTAAGTCCAATAGTGCTCAGAGCCATTTGAACCATTTTTTGAAAGTTTCCAACCGATTTCTCATACACAAACAGCAGTTGATCGGCGTTGCCTGGCGAAACGTTGATGTGATGCCTCGTGTAAGGAGGAGAAATGCGTACCATCACGTTTCCGACTTTGATAAAGGTCGGATTGTAGCCTATCGCGATTCCGGTTTATCGTATCGCGACATTGCTGCTCGCGTTGGTCGAGATCCAATGACTGTTAGCAGAATATGGAATCAGTGGGTTCAGGAGGGATATACGGAACGCCGTGCTGAATCCCAACGGCCTCGTATCGCTAACAGTCGAGATGACAGGCATCTTATCCGCATGGCTGTAACGGATCGTGCAGCCACGTCTCGAACCCGGAGTCAATAGGTGGGGACGTTTGCAAGACAACAACCATCTGCACGAACAGTTCGACGACGTTTGCAGCAGCATGGACTATCAGCTCGGAGACCATGGCTGCGTTTACCCTTGACGCTGCATCACAGACAGGAGCGCCTGCGATGGTGCTCTCAACGACGAACCTGGGTGCACGAATCACAAAACGTCATTTTTTCGGATGAATCTAGGTTCTGTTTACAGCATCATGATGGTCGCGTCCGTGTTTGGCGACATCGCGGTGAACGCACATTGGAAGCGAGTATTCGTCATCGCCATACTGGCGTATCACCCAGCTTGATGGTATGAGGTGCCATTGGTTACACGCCTCGGTCACCTCTTGTTCACATTGACGGCACTTTGAACAGTGGACGTTACATTTCAGATGTGTTACGACCCGTGGCTCTACCCTTCATTCGATCCCTGCGGGCCGGCTGGTGTGCCCGTGCGGTTCTAGGCGCTTCAGTCTGGAACCGTGTGACTGGTACGGTCGCAGGTTCGAATCCTGCGTCGGTCATGGATGTTTGTGATGTCCTTAGGTTATTTAGGTTTAAGTAGTTCTAAGTTCGAGGGGACTGATGACTA